>NC_057393.1:51947032-52241391 GCF_019320065.1 Cervus canadensis | reverse complement strand
CTTGCCATATGCCCAGCAAATACCACTTCTGGGCATTACACACTGAGGAAACGAGCTGAACGAGGACACGTGCACCCCAATGTTCATCGCAGCACTGTTTATAATAGCCAGGACATGGAAGCAACCTAGATGCCCATCAGCAGATGAATGGATAAGGAAGCTGTGGTACATATACACCATGGAATATTACTCAGCCGTTAAAAAGAATTCATTTGAACCAGTTCTAATGAGATGGATGAAACTGGAGCCCATTATAAAGAGTGAAGTAAGCCAGAAAGATAAAGAACATTACAGCATACTAACACATATATATGGAATTTAGAAAGATGGTAATGATAACCCTATATGCAAAACAGAAAAAGAGACACAGAAGTACAGAATAGACTTTTGAACTCTGTTGGAGAAGGTGAGGGTGGGATGTGCGAAGAACAGCATGGTGAAACAGGTCACCACCCAGGTGGGATGCATGAGACAAAGTGCTCCGGCCTGGTGCACTGGAAGACCCAGAGGGATCGGGTGGAGAGGGAGGTGCGAGGGGGGATCGGGATTGGGAATACATGTAAATCTATTGCTGATTCATGTCAATGTATGACAAAACCCACTGAAAAAATAAATAAAAAAAAAATAATTAATAATGCAATAACTGAGATTAAAAAAAAAAAAAAAGAATTGTGTTTCAGTCTGAGATGCTGCAATTCAGGATGTAGTTTGTGAAATTTCCAAAACACTATAGTCAGTCATTTTATGAGATGGTTTTATATATATATATATATAAAATACATATTTCAGAAAATATTTCTATTTTATATGCATGCAGTTCTTCCTGTAATGCATTTAATATTTGGGGGATCTTATATCTATAAGTTGAGCCATTTATATAGTTAATTTGAATATTTAGTCAATCATTAGAAAAAATAGAAGGGGCACCATTATTATATTTCAGAAGACTACCTTGGGCCACTTTGTGGAACTCTCATGTTCATAGGAGCCAAGTTTGAAAACCTTTCTTTTAGTGCAGATGAATAGAACAGCACTTTCCAATGAGTTTGGCATGTTTATGCTCTTTTCATTTTAATCTTGTTTATTTCACAAATTGTGGGCAGAGCAATATAAATACTAGAGCTTTATGCTGATAGTAAGAATTCATTTTTACAAATTGGAAAATGTGAATAAATTGATTTTTTAAAAGTGAAATTGAATTTAATAAGCATTTGCCAACTCTAATTTTGTGGCTTAGAAAAATCATTAATAAAATAATCGGTACTTACTGAGCATTAACTGTGTGCAGTTAATGCTTTATTATGATTTTTTTTTTTTTAAATTTTTTTATTAGTTGGAGGCTAATTACTTCACAACATTTCAGTGGGTTTTGTCATACATTGATATGAATCAGCCATAGATTTACACTTATTCCCCATCCCGATCCCCCCTCCCATCTCCCTCTCCACCCGATTCCTCTGGGTCTTCCCAGTGCACCAGGCCCGAGCACTTGTCTCATGCATCCCACCTGGGCTGGTGATCTGTATCACCCATAGATAGTATACATGCTGTTCTTTTGAAACATCCCACCCTCACCTTCTCCCACAGAGTTCAAAAGTCTGTTCTGTATTTCTGTGTCTCTTTTTCTGTTTTGCATATAGGGTTATCGTTACCATCTTTCTAAATTCCATATATATGTGTTAGTATGCTGTAATGTTCTTTATCTTTCTGGCTTACTTCACTCTGTATAAGGGGCTCCAGTTTCATCCATCTCATTAGGACTGGTTCAAATGAATTCTTTTTGACGGCTGAGTAAAAATTCCATGGTGTATATGTACCACAGCTTCCTTATCCATTCATCTGCTGATGGGCATCTAGGTTGCTTCCATGTCCTGGCTATTATAAACAGTGCTGCGATGAACATTGGGGTGCACGTGTCTCTTTCAGCTCTGGTTTCCTCAGTGTGTATGCCCAGAAGTGGTATTGCTGGGTCATATGGCAGTTCTATTTCCTATTATAATTTTTTTTTTAACAGGGAGGGAAACTAAAACTGAGGAAAGATAAATGACTTGCATGAAGTTCAGAAGTCTGTGATAGAAGATTTGAATCCAGTATTTGTTCAGAGCTCACAGTCTTAACCATCATTCTACCTGCCCTAAAACTGCCCATTTTCTTCCCTCCCCTTTTATAACATTATCTATCAGAAGTGATTTTCAAAATTCAGTCTGCACCCAGATCTCCCAGAAGATCTTAACATGAAACACAGATTGTTAGAGCGCATCCCAGAGTCTGTGATTCAGGAAGTATGGACTGATCCTGATGTTTATGTTTTTAACAAGCACAGGTGATCGTAATGCTACCTATCCGGGGACCATGTTTTGAAAATCACTGCTGTATCGTCTCTAGTGTTTATTGATAAACAGGTGGTAGCCTTTGTTTGGAATCTATTATTATTCTATACACCTGCTTTAGTTAAGCTAAATCTGGAAATCTGTGAGTCCAGATGTCATTGATTTGAAGATGATGTTAAATATTCTAGTACCTTCTTAAAGTTCTTGTTAATTACCTATCACATAAAAGTCCTAATTGATTAATTTATTATTCATTACTGTAGCTGTGCAGAGCTGTTTAGTCAGTCTAGACATAGTTTGTGAATTTAGAAATGTATCCTAGAGAATTCACTGATATATTACCTGACTATAGGAAGAAGGAAATGGTGATCCACTCCAGTATGCTTGCTTGAAAAACTCCATGAACAGAGGATCCTGGCTGGCTACAGTCCATGGGGTCGGAAAGAGTTGGCCAGGACTGAGCAACTAAGCACTTAGGAAGATAAATATGGGGAAATGTCTGGCTATGATATATCTAGAGTCTTCTACTACAAATGTTAAGAACTCTACTTAAGAATGCATACTCTAATTAATTTTATTTTTATATCTTTATCTCTTGTTCCTGTTGTCAGTTGAATATTCCTTCTTTATTATGTCACCTATAGACTATTCAGAGTATATAGAGTTTTCAATATTGTCCTTTTTATTTTATACTTTTAAATGTATCTGTTTCAACAACAACAACAAAAACACTTTCCTATAGTGTTTGTTTACAGGTTTAGTTAACATCCCCAACATCAAACATAACTAAGTAGTTTGCTACCAATCTATCTAGGCAAATTTTAAATCATTTTAGTAGGAAACACAATGTTATAGGACCTCAGTAGATCATATTAAAGGTGGTGCTTCTGTGATAGGCAGAATCCTTGACTTCCAAGTGTGCTTAATATATTTCAGGCATTAAGACTCATCACAACTGCAAAAAGAGATAACAAAATTTTGTGTGTGAAGGGATCTGATAAAAGCTAGCCTTTTTATCCTTGAAGAGGGAGATGTAAAAGGGACAAGGAGACAAATGAGATGTACCATTAAATAGACAAATATGCAAACATAAACAACTATTCAATGCTGATTACCTGAGCTTTCCCTGTGACTATTCTTGAGAGATAAAAAGACTAAGGAGAGTAATACGAATGTGCTTTAGATATTATTTATTATTTTAAGTACTAGTGTACTTAGCTTCAGTGATGGTCATTTTAAAATAGGTACCCAAATGCTACATGCATTCACATGACTTATACATACAGAGGTGCGCACATCGACATAAGTGTCCACATGCAGGCACAAAGTGAAAAACTTCTCCAAGGCAATGTACTTCAACGTGTTTTGAAAAATCTATTATAATCTCCCAGAGAACACTATTGCCATACTAACTTGAAAGGGATTGGTATTCAAAACTAAAACAACCTACTCTTGCTGTCTAGGGTATTGATTATTTTATTGTCCTATTACATAGATTTAATTAGGTGCACTCTTTCTGTTCTTATTTAATATTAAAGAGATAAGGCTTTGGATAAAAACACTGAGGAATAGGTATCAACATTTCATTCATTCATAAAGAAGTATTTTTTTTATATTGTTCGTTTGCATGCAATATTTTTTCTACATTTGCCCAACTTTTTTAAAACCTGTATGCTCACAATGTAGACAAACTAAGTGCTGCTTGTGGCCAGAAGTAACAGTTAGCACTTTTCCCTGCCCTCTTAAACCCAGGCTTCCACAAACAAAGAAACTTAACTGACATCAAGTCTCAGACTAAACATGCTTATTCTTCACCTCCGTTTGCCCAGACTGTCTCATGTCCCAGCTCAAAGCACCGCTTCCCATGTGAAAGCCTCCTTGATAAACAATTCTACCATTCTATACGTATGTTCTCCATTCCTTTTGAAGCATTTTCATAAAGTACTCATTAAAAATGTTATCATAACATGTAACATTTGACATCAATAGGTTGTATTTTTCTTGGATGTTTCCTTCTATTTCCTGTAGTCTTATGCCCCTCTCTCTCTCCATCAATAGGGCAGGAAGAATGCTGTTTTTCAGTGTGTACTATTGCTGGCCCAAACCCTCTGTTAGACACATGTATCAGTCCAGTTCAGTTCAGTTGCTCAGTCGTGTCCCACTCTTTGCGACCCCATGAATCGCAGCACACCAGGCCTCCCTGTCCATCACCAACTCCCGGAGTTTACCCAAACTCATGTCCATCGAGTCGGTGATGCCATCCAGCCATCTCATCCTCTGTCGTCCCCTTCTCCTCCTGCCCCCAATCCCTCCTAGCATCCTTGTCTTTTCCAATGAGTCAACTCTTCACATCAGGTGGCCAAAGTATTGGAGTTTCAGCTTCAGCATCAGTCCTTCCAATGAACACCCAGGACTGACCTCCTTTAGGATGGACTGGTTGGATCTCCTTGCTATCCAAGGGACTCTCAAGAGTCTTCTCCAACACCACAGTTCAAAAGCATCAATTCTTCGGCACTCAGCTTTCTTCACAGTCCAACTCTCACATCCATACATGACCACTGGAAAAACCATAGCCTTGACTAGACTGACCTTTGTTGACAAAGTAATGTCTCTGCTTTTTAATATGCTATCTAGGTTGGTCATTATCTTAATGTATGCTAGAGTTATGAATTGTTTTCATTTTGTATATGGAAAGACTGAAGACCTGAGAGACTAAGTAGATTGTTTAGATTATAAAATTGAAGGTAAAATGTATTCTATGAATATGCATTGGGGGATTGGAAACCTCTGGTTTTTTTCCTGAGTATCCTGGTAGAAGAACATCCTCTACCAGTGCTGTAATGGGTGCGGCCTCTGCCTGTGCAAGCCTGGGAGAAGATGTTCTGCGTACACACACACAAACACACACAAACACATGCATGGAGGCACCCAGTCAGAGTTCATCAAGAAGGATGAAGCAAGTATGAGAGCAGAGTCTGACACCAGAGAGCAAGGAGAAGCTCAGGACTTCTGGGGAGCCTGCAAGGCTGGGGCAGAGACTGGGAGTTAGTAAAATCCTACCCCATGTGATAGGCTTCCCTTGACTGCTCTCTCTGTGGAATCTGCCTGTGAATTCTAAAAAGAAAACCACAAATTGCTAAAAGAAATAAGATTTCTTATGAAAAACATTGTCAAAGTGAGCGCCCTGTACCGCTTGGCAGCAGGCCAAGGCAGAGCAAAGGGGAGAACTTCAAAAGTACGGGGGCGTTGCATAAGCCACAGGCTGATTGGCAAGGAAATCATAGTTTCTTCTTCTGCACCGTCCACGTGTTTCCTCAGGTCTTCTGTTGCGCTGGGGGGATTTGTTGCTGCAGGGAGCTAGGGCACTCTGTCTACACTGGGCAAACAGGTGTAAGGTACAGTGAGGTTGCTTAATTCTGATTGTTCACTGCTTCTAATAAAGCAGTCAACCAAAATTAAACACCATTATGGGAGAGAAAAAAATGCCTCAGGCCTCCCGTGAGGCCCCGTGTCCTGGCCAAGAATCCCACCTGTGATCTGTGTCTCCTGCCTGTCGGGGCTGCTGGAGTTTCTGCAGTTACATGGTTCTCCCAATGTTTTAGGCAGATTTCCTCCAAATTGCTCTATTTTCACTAACAGGCCACAACATTATTGTGATTAATTTGGCTATAATTGAGTTTTATTACAAGAGTGACATTTGTCTTTGACTTTGGCAGAAAGCTTGATTCTTTGTCATCATCTCCAGTCAGCCAGCTGGAGCTACAATGCCAGACATTATACAAATGACAATCAGTCCAACCAGATAGAAAATATGTGAGAGAGAGAGAGAGTGTGTGTGTGTGTGTGTGTGTGTGTGTGTGTGTGTGTGTGTGTGTGTGTGTGTGTGTGTGTGTGTGTGTGTGTGTGTAGGGGCTCTGGTAGGGACAGTGATGGATCATGCCAGGAGAGAGAAGGAAAAAGAGGCCTTTATGCACCAAGTTGATCCAATGATCATTCAGAAATAGTCAAGAGATAAGATGAATCAAGTACTAACATTGCTTCCTGGTTGCCAGATAGTTTCTATTAATTGGTTCAGGAAGAAATATGCCTATATCACCTTGGACCTGTTTCCCACTGCCTACCTGAGGTAACAAATTAAACATTTTAAAAGAAAAATATGGTCATATTTCCTTAAGCATATCAATATATACATTCCTTGGCTTGATATCAATATATACATTCCTATGTGTGTTATCACCAAACATAACAAAAATAAACAAAAGGGATAAAAATACACCACCCACCTTGGAAAAATATGTACATAAAAGACAAATATATGAATGCTTTCAGTGGCAAACTTTAGAGAAGTGGTAGAACAAATACAATTGTATTTATACCATGATATGTTACTCTTTAAAGTCACATTTTCAATGACTTGTAGTGTCATAACTATATAGTTACAATATTGAGTATAAAAAGCATGATATTAAATGATACAATGCCAGGTTTTGCACACCTTTAATACTATAAGAATATCCATGTATCTATGATGTTTTTCTAGAATAGTGCATAATTTTAACAGTGTTTCTTTCTAGAAAAAGAGATTAGGGATGATACTTATTATCTTATTTATTTTACTATTGTTTCTAAATGTGTGCTATGTATCCTAAATTTCTGTATTAATAAATGTATAATCATTTATAATCAGAAAAATAAACTATTTAAAGAAATTATAGTACAAATCAAAGAATGAGTAAAGTTGTGGGCATTAACATTTAAAAGGCACAATCTACAAGATTGAGCCAAATAATTGACGATATTCTTTCCATTTAGATTTTACTATGGCTACAATATTTAGGAACCCCGCCAATGTCAGTTACAGGAAATGGTGGGGGGCTCAATATTTAGGAAAAAGAAAATATAGAGTAGAACATTTTTTAAATGTCTGCTCCAGAAATTTGCAAATCCTGTGTCACCATATGAATAGTAAGGGGCAGAAGCACATTAGCTCCCAGCTGCCCTTTGAAGGGATGGGGTGAGTGGAGGCTATCGAACCCAGGAGAACTGGAGAGCAAGAAAGGCATGTGGCTTGAAAAGAACTAAGACTCTGAAACATAGGTCCTTCAACAAGATTTCTTCCTGTTTCTGTGTTCCTAGGGAACATGGAAACTACCCAGATAACTGGGATTGGTCTTTGTACATATAAAGTGGAGATTTCCCCTAAACTTTAAAAAGAAAAATACCTGAAGACAATGTGAAACTCCTCTATGTGGCAAACTTCCATATGCTCAAAAGTGTCCTAATTAATGCCCATTCGTTGGATGAACCCCTCAAATTCATATGTTGAAATTCTAACACCCAGCATGGGAGAATGGGACTATGTTTCGAGATGGTCTTTAAAGAGGAAACTGAGTTAAAATGAAGTCATTTAAAGTGGACTCTAATCCAGTATGACTGGTGTCCTTACAAGCACAGGATATTGAGACAGATATTGGGGAGTGAAGGACACATGAGGGCACGGAGAAAAGACTATACTACAAGTAAAAGAGAGAAGCTCAGAGAAAACCAGTCCTGACAATACCTTCATCTTGAACTTGTGGCCTTAGCCATGAAGTCTGTAGTGGTTTGTTTTGGGAGCTCTAGGAAATGAATACAATCACCAAGTCATCTTACTCACCACTGCTTTAAAGATTAAGAAACACTCACCTTCCTCCATCTCTGTATGGGCCTTTGGTCATCTCTCTCTCTCTCTCTTTTTTTTTTAAATTTAAACAGACATTTATTTCTCACAGTTCTGGAGGGAGTCCAAGATCAAGGTGCCATTAGGTTTAGCTTCTTCTAAAGCTTCTCTCCTTGGCTTGCAGAGGGCTGCCTTCTCACTCTGTCCTCACATAGTCTTTCCTCTGTGCATGTGCATAGCTGCTATCTCTGTGCATCCAAATTTCCTCTTCTTATAAAGATACCAGTCAGGTTGGATTCAGACCTCATTTTAACTTAATCACCTCTTCAGAATACAGTCATATTCCTAGGTACTAGAAGATAGGACTTCAACTTTTAAACTTCAGGGAGGGGGATGCAATTCAGCCCATAATGGATAATGAGTTTGTGGTGGAAGTAAATAATACATGGGGAGGCATAGTGGAGGAAGTAGATTAATAATAGGCAAAAAACAAACAAACAAAAAACATCTTGAGCTCTTATTTTCCTCTAATAGTAGCCATGTTTTTTAAATTTATTGGAGTACAGTTGCTTTATAATGTTGTGTTAGTGTCTACTACACAGCAAAGTGAATCAGCTATATGAATACAGATATACCTTCTTTTGTGGATATGCTTCCCATTAAGGTCACCACAGAGCATTGAGTAGAGTTCCCTGAGTTAGTAGGTTCTCATAAGTTATCTATTTTATACATAGTATCAATAATGTATATATGTCAATCCCAATTCATCCCACCCCCATCTCTTCCCTCTCCCTTTTGGTATCCATAGATTTGTTCTCTATGTCTATGTTTCTATTTCTGCTTTGTAAGTAAGATTGATTGTCTACACCAATGTTTTCAGATTTCATATATGTGTGTTAATATACAGTACTTGCTTTCTCTTCTGACTTACTTCATACGATACTCTTTTTGGTCCATCCATGTTTTAACAAATGACCCAACTTTGTTCCCTTTTAAGGCTGGGTGATATTCCACTGTATACATGTACCACATCCTCTTTATCCATTCCTCTATTGATGGAAATTTAGGTTGTTTCCATGTCCTGGCTATTGTAAATAGTGCTGCAGTGAACCTTGTAGTATGTGCGTCTTTTTGAATTATGGTTTTATCAGGATATGTGTCCAGGAGTAGAATTGCTGGGTCATATGGAGTTCTGCTTTTAGGTGTTTGTTTGTTTTGTGTTGTTTTTTTAAGGACCCTCCATACTCTTCTCCATAGTGGCTGTATCAGTTTACATCCCCACCAATATTGCAAGAGGGTCCCCTTTTCTCCACACCCTCTTCAGCATTTAATTGTTTGTAGCTTTTGTGATAATGGTCATTCTGACCAGTGTGAGCAGATATCTCCTTGTAGTTTTGATTTCCATTTCTCTAACAATTAGTGATGTTGAGCATCACTAATGTTCATATATTTGCTGGCTATCTGTATGTCTTTATGTCTTCTTTAGAGGAATATCTATTTAGGTCTTCTGCCCATTTCTTTCATTTTTTTAATAGTGAACTGCATGAGTTTGTATATCTTGAAGAATAATCCTTTGTCTGTTACTTCATTTGCAAATATTTTCTCCCATTTTGAGGATTGTCTTTTTTTCTTGTTTATGATTTACTTTGCTCTGCAAAAGCTTTTAGGTTTCATTAGATTCTATTTATTTTTGTTTTTGCTTCCATTACTTTAGGATGTGGATCAAAAATGATCTTGTTGCAATTATTGTCAAAGAGTGTTCTGCCTGTGTTTTCCTCTAAGTTTCATAGTTTCTGGCCTTACATTCAGGTCTGTAATCCACTTTGAGTTTATTTTTGTGTATGGTGTTAGGAAGAGTTCTAACTTCATTCTTTTATATGTAGCTGTCCATTTTTCCCAGTACCACTTACTGAAGAGGCTGTCTTTGTTCCACTGTATATTCTGAACTTCCCCGGCAGTCCAGTGGTTAAGACTGTATGCTTCCACTGCTAGGGGGAGCAGATTTGATCCTTGTTTGGGGAACTAAGATCCCATATGCTGCATGAGGTGGACAAAAGTTTTTGAAACAAAGAAGTAAAGGACTTGGAGTCCTCCCTCCCTCACTTGTGTTCCCACTCAACTTTCCATCTTTCCATGGGGACCAGATGCCAGGGGGTGTATTTGTGTGAGCCGGAAAGGGACTTTATTTTATTTTATATATCTTTATTATATATATATATGTTATTGTTTGCAGGTTAATAGCAATTTCTTATGTGCTTATTGCAATTGGCAATATCAAGGGCATTATATATACATATGTATATGTATACTTGCTTAATATTCATAACTTCTCAGTGAGATGCATATTCTTTTAACTTTTTTATTTTTTATTGGATTTTATTTATTTTATCCATTTTTATTTGATTTTATTTTTTATAGCTGATTAACAATGTTGTGATAGTTCCAGATGGACAGAAAATGGACTCAGTGATACATGTATCCATTCTCCCTCAAATTCCCCTTCCATCGAAATACTTAATTTCATCTTAGCTCATCTGAGCTTAATTAAATCTCTCAGTGTCACTGAGAACTGGGGCCCTTATATTGAGATGACAATTCTGCTTAACTTTTTATCATTTCATATGTAAATTATGAGAGTTGAAATCTTGAATATTTTTGAGAACTTAAAACATTGCCTCTTCAAGCCTCCCCTTTTGCTCTGGTTAAGTCTTATTGATCAGGATAAAGTGAAACCTGCTAGAAGATGACATCATAGTTGATGGTGAAAAAATGGATTCATAGGTTTAGCTCATCTTAATACCCTCAACACAACTTAATACAGAGGCCTTGGAGACAGACTTGGGGGAAAAATATCCAGCTCTGACAACTGACCAGCTCTATTTTCTGGTTTAGAAACCTCAGTTTTTCTCTTTAAAATGAGGATAGTAACCGCTTTATGAAGGTGTGATGAATGAATTATTAGATGCATGAGTAACAGCAGAGTGGCTGACACAGAATAAATAGTACGTGTCAACTATTAGTATTAACTGAGATTACATAAGGTCTGTTGTTCTCCCAAAAGGGAGAGACCCCACTAAAAGCCATTAACACTTTCTCAGTGACTATAAAATAAAATTGATCTGATTAACTTGAAACAGCTTACATTAGATTGAAGTAGTAAAAATCTCATTTAATCTTCAGGAAAAACCTAAGATGAAGCTATCCTTACCAACCTCCTTTCAGAGATGATTGAACTTAAGCTAATCCCAAGGTCAAGCAGCTATTAGATAGTACAGTAAAGTTGGAAGCTCAGGTACCTGATACCAACATTCAGATTTTTCACAGCTAGTGCAGCCAAAGCCTGATGCAAGTCTGTTACCTCTCAGCATGTCCATATGTCTGTCTCGGGTTCTCAGAGCCTGTGGCCAGAGTAGGTGAAGTAGAACGCACACATTAACCATTTGCCAGGCTTAAGTCTTCCTCCCTCAATCCATGTGTCAGTACAAATGTGGGAGAGAATATAGAATTTTTCTAGCTCCTTTTTTCACCTGGGTCAGCAGACAGCCAAAACATGGCTATTTCTGAGAAAAAACCAAACATATTTAACATCCTTTCCAAGCCTTCTCTGTAAGGAGATAGAACTGCATATATATTATCTCTGGCATTTCCTTTTACTAAAATATAATTTCACATTTAGAAAGCTAGAAAGGACCTAAAAAGTTAGCTATGTTATTTGTCATAAAGCCAATGCCATTTCTGTACAGTGATGGTCCTGCCTCTTCTGACTTAGAAGTAAGTTGTCTTTCTTGAAATGTTATTTTATCCATCTGAAATTCACAACAACATGGTCTTTAAGGGGAGAGTGTTAATTTCTTTGGAGAAAAGACACAGAGTGTGTAACAGTGGAGTTGATAAAAATCATTTATCAGAGACAGATGCCATTTTCATTCTATTATCTCTACCCGCTTTTCTATTGATGGTTCAAACCTAAAATGAAAAATGCTGCATGTGTCATAGTTCTACTCCATAATCTCTGCAGGACTTTTCCTTAAGTTTGGGGATTCCTCATTGCATTTGAAGGAGAATACAATTCACCTAGAGTTCCAACAATCACAGTGATAACATGAATTGGATTCCTGACATTCTATTCCATTATTTGTACTCCTTCACCAGATAAAGAAGGAGGGGAAATTTGTCACTTTGGGGAGTCCTCCTGGTAAAGTTTGAGGGTAGGCCTTGAGCATTCTGAAGCTCTGTTGTTGACAATGAAATGCCCAAACCAATCCCTTGGCCCCAGACTCCTTCTACTGTTTCATAAAGGGCCTGTGCTTCTGTGTATTATTGCCCTTGGAGGTTTGTCAAGGCAACTCCTCCAAAATCTGCTTAGTTCATTTGTCTCTCCTGCAGTGCAGAGTCTCAATCAGATTTGTTCTCCTCCTGGTTTCAGGGATTTTCAGAATTTGACTTGCTTTTCATTTATCCATCCTTACATCACCCTCTGCTCTGGCATTTTCTTTGTACCAGGCATTGTGTTAGGTTTCTGGGATAGAGACAGGGTTCAACAAAGTAGACATGGGCTCGGCCTTCCTGGAGTTCTGTCAAATCACAGTAGGATCACAGTGAAAGAGAAAGGCCTAGCACTTCTTGCAAAGCAGGAAGGAAACTGGAAGAGACAAACATTTGCAAGGTAAAACCTTTTCCTTCTAAACTGGGCAGTGTGTGTGTGTGTGTGTGTGTGTGTGTGTGTGTGTGTGTGTTAGTAACTCAGTCATGTCTGACTCTTTGCGACTCCACAGACTGTAGCTCTTCAGATTCCTCTGTCCATGGAATTCTCCAGGCAAGAATACTGGGGTGGGTTGATCTCCAGGGGAGCTTCCCAACCCAGGGATTGAATCCAGGCGCCCCGCATTGCAGGCAGATTCTTTACCCTCTGAGTCACAAGGGGAGCTCATATGGGTAATAGATTTTAAATAATTATGAACATTATTTGTAATCTTATACTCTCTGAGCTGTGTTTTGGGAATACATCTGCATGCACACAGGATAGAAGTCTCAGCTCCAGTCAAAACAACTCATTACTATGGCTTTGCCTGGACTATTGCCTTTTTCCCCCCATAGTTATGTGATTTCTTTCAGAGACAGGTGCAATAGGGATGAAACCCCAGAAAGCTTACTGCAGCCACATTAAAATTTTCATACTCCTGCTTGGTTTTTCCTGATGACTCCTAATCAGACTCCCTTGGAAGGCACTGGGCTATTCTGGGGTTTGAGACAGAAAGACCTGACGTGTGTTACTACCTTCATGACTTTAGTTAACAACTTCTTGATTTATTTTTGTCATATTAAATGTGTATATGGATAATCGACATACCTTTACAGCATTATTGTAAAATTTAAATGGGATCATATATGTAAAATCACTCCAGTGCTTCATATGTATGAGTATTATTTCTTTATTAGTCTGACTTTGAAAAAAGCCAGCTCTTAGTGTTTCATTAAAAACAAAAGCAAGAAAAATCACCTCTTTTGTAAATTTTCTATTTTCTTGAATTGCTATGCAGCTCATATTTGACACCACAACATTTCACATTTGAAATAGAAACTCTTTTGCTATAATTATTACCAAATTTCCTCTCCCTCCCTTATTCTTTCTTAACTGTTTTCAATTCTCATTTTTCCCTGTTGGCAAAATCTGGTGATTCCCTTCCATATTTAATCATAAGCAATTAATTTGCAGTGAAAAATCTCTGCCTCTGAAATGCGTAGTAAAGTCATACTCGGCCTTACCCAAGTGATAACATAAATTACAAAATAAAATATTTATCAGTTAAAAATGTTGAATCAATTTTTAAAAATTCAATATTTTTAACATTCATTCTAGGAAATTATAAGCCTATATTTGCTATTATTTCTACTGTTAAATACACAAAAGAAACACATATTAAATATTTAATACAAGGTTAATTTTAAAAGAACATAATTTATCAGCTTAGCACATCTCTTTTTTAGTTTTCATAAGGAATAAATGTAATACACTACTTAATAAATTCATGGAATATTAGACCCAACTTATTACTTGGGAACCACAAACCCCCTCATTAAATTCAAGAAAGGGCAATATGTATAATATGCACATTTGATAAAACATTTTTGAGCCTGAATATATGTCAAGGAATTGCTAGATCTTTGAGCTTCAAAAGACCTTAAAGATCTTTCTCACTCTGTATAGACCAGAAGTGATGTTGACACAGGGTGAGTGCCTATAGTACTCTCTGCATAGTGTTCTGGTTGCTTCAGAGTCTTGGTCCTCTTGAATCCTGCAGAAGCCCCATTTTTAAAGTGTTAATATGCTCACTTAAGGATAAGGAGCCTGATCTCAAAGATAACTTTCCCTCTTATTGCTAATAAGTGGTCAAAAGAGGCTTATATGATATATGAACCTAGCTCGTGTACTTCTCTATTTCCCACACTCCTTTTAGTTTTAAAAAATGCATCTCAAGTCTATAACAACCATTCATAACAATGAACAGTACTTTTCTTATCCAGAATTCAATTAAACATACAAATCACTGTCACATTACTGAGTTGGTTTAAGCAACAGTCTAACTAATATGCCCTTTATGAATAGTGTCTTCTTAAAAAATAGTCACAACCTAAAACTTCAGAGTTATGTTTTATTTGGTGGAAATTTTTAGGACTTCAAGCCTGGGAGACAACATCTCAAGTAACCCTGAGAGAACTGCTCTGAGGAGGTAAGGGGAGGAGCCAGGTTATATAGTTTTGCAACAAAGAGCAAGCAATCTGAACATCAAAAGATTATTGTTAATGAAAGGAAACCAGATATCCCAAGTTAAAGAGTTTAGCACTTTTCTAAGTGTGGGAAGATGCAAGAATCTGGACTCATTGAAATCTTTCCTTACCTATGCACCTCAGCTATCCTGGGCCAGTACCCTGCATTTTTCACATCCTGTGCTCCCTTGGGACTCACCACAGTGAGAGGCTGCAGTCCTGATGGCTGCCAGATCACAGGTATTCTCCTTCCTGAATGCCCTTAGGGCTCGGGAGCTCACTTTTGGAGGGTTAGAATCACTGATGACTGTGGCATCCTTGTTTACTGATATAACAAGAAATACTCCATTTTTCAATAGAAAAACAGAAAGACCAATATCTAAAAATAATTTTTGTAAAACATGGAATCTCATCCTTGGAAGCAAGCATTTAGCTTAAGGTGATCCTTTTAAACAAAAGGCCCAGTTTTGCTTGGACACTTTAGAAACTGAGTGTTTCAACCTCCATCCTTGTTTTCTATCTATCTGGCCTTTGCAAAGCAGAGCAGATGTAAGTGTAAGAGTTCCAAGCCATTCAGTTAGATTTCATGCACCACTGACCCAGCCATTTCTCCTCAGTCTTATCTGAGTTGGTGGCAGATGAACGTCATGTCAAAAGCGTTTCTGAATTAAAGAGGAAAACATTCTGAATGTTACTTAACAGGGTCACAATATGTATAAATGGTGAAATGTGTTATCACTGTAGCAGCAATGATGATGCAAAAGGGGACCATGCAAATGTGAATTTTCAATTTCCTTATTGTGACATGTTTGGACCCACAAGATAAGGAAGAGAAAGTAGAGGTTGTCAAATATGCATTGGAAATTATGGGCATCCTGATAGGTGATAAACACTATTGCAAAGCTAATTGGATCGGACTTTTCATTCTGTCATTCACTGGCTTTAATATGCTGTCTTGGTGATATAGCTGAGTCTATGATGATTTCTGCAGATGGGGCATTCATATCACTGAAACTGATGGGCACTATATTCAGGGACCTTCATCATCACCAGTTCACTCAGACTTACCATCAGTGGTTGAATGACTCTGCTTACTCTGTGAATCAGCTATCTGAAAAGGAGATCTTTGCAAGTTGTAGATAATGAATCAACACTTGTGAATTGATTATATATTTTTGATGGACTCCAGCAGTTTTCTTTGTGAGATTATTCAAATTATGAAGTTATGAAAAAGAAAAAGGACCAAAATATACCAATGGGTAATCTGCAAACTGTATGAATCTTGGGAATGCTTGAGATATGTGTGTGCCCTGGGGAGGAGCCCAGTAAAGGCTTCCATACTGACAGTGAAGAGTGTTCAGAACTTCTTCAGTAACCCACAGCCTCCATTATTATCAGGGAAAGTATGCAAAAAAGCAGGAATAAAGAAATATCCCCATGCACATAAATCATTTTCAAAACTCTCTCCTTGGTCTATAAAAATTAATTCACTTGAGTGAAGAGCATTGACTTTAAAAATAATAGATTAAAAAAAAAGAGTTATAAAGGAGACTAGGGAGAATTTAGTCTGACCCTTCATCCAGTTAACTGGTAACTCCTTCCATCGAGTTACCACTCCACTTCCCCACATCTCCAAATAGAATAACTTCTAAATCCATTTATTCCCAGAATATTAAATTTTACATCAGTTGACATCAACCAGTTCTTCATTCGTGACAGTCAAGAACTGAGGCCTGCTCATTCTCATTCCTTAAGACTTTTTTTCTGCTAGGTTCTGCCAATACTAGGGAATTCTCCTCTATCAGACTCAAAGTTGAGCTGTTGGAGTCAGTTTTACTAGATCTCTGGCATAGTCCCATACTGCTTAGTTCCCTTGTATTATGAACATTTATTTTTATTACCAGCTACCTTGAGAAAGAAGACTATTCAAAGATTGGTTTAGCCACTCTTTGGCCATACTGCTATTCATCATAGTTTAATAACTCTGCAGTGATTATATTTTTATAAGGCTGCTCCTGATAAAAGTTCGACTATTAGGCCACAGTTAAAATAAGGAGCCCTAGTAGGTTTTTTGACTCTGCCATTGGAGCTGAACTTTGCCTCTATCAGTGCACTTCCAGCCATGGTTACCTTCCTGCACACACTCAATGAATGTACTCTACCAGGCATAGAAGCTGAAGATGCCGGAGTTCTCCATTTTAAATCATTTTAAGCAAAATGCCTGTTATTTGATCATATCTTTTGCATCCTCCATGCCCAGTAGTAATTTTGCAAAATTACCAGGCATATATTTCAGGGCAAACTTGGCATTTAAATTAAATGGTTGTAATTAGCATCTTGACTGCATGTAGTCAACAATGTGAAAGGAAGAACAGGGAAAAATTACACTGGCTTATTTTTGCTGTAGAAAAAATAAAAGAATAAAAAAGTGGTACACTGAAAAAAATACATAGTTTGAATTCGGATGGCATGCAGTTTCTTGGAATCAAAATGATAAACTTTTTCACATATTCAAATGACTTTATACCGAAAGAATCCTTTTAAAGCTTGTTTCCCAGAACATTCACAAAAATTTACCTTTCTTTTCCAGAAAAGCCCACAGACAGTGTCCTGGTCTTGAGATTTTTCTAACACAAGTGTCAAATGACTGTTCACACTTATTTCTTCCTCCAAGACCCTATACATTTCATCCATCATTCAAGCCATGACTCAAACCTCACTTATAGCTTATCTAACAATAATCTTAGTCCAAACAGGATGGGACCCCTGATGGTTTCTCCTGTCCATCCCTCTGGTGATGCTACTGCCCTGAGCTGAGCTTGGATATTGACTTTATTGCAAGGAAAGTAGTGGTTCCACATACACACTGCCCCATACTCACCTGTAACATCTTGTTGAGTTCTAGGCACTCTTTGGGCAGCACTCAGAAGTGATGAGCAGTACAGACAAGAAAGTGAAAGTTCTGTCATCTCAAAGAGGAGTTGAAAAAAAAAATGAGAGTACAAATGAATCTTTGGGGACATTATTGACTACTGTAGTTCGGTTATTTGAACAGCTCTTTGGTGGCATAAGAATTAGGCTTATTTTGTGCAGGAAAAATGAGAGAAAGAGATTTGGCTTGTTATTAAGAATCTAAAATGATCGAGCAGTGTACTGGAAAGAGCACAGAAGTTTTATTTAGGACTCTTGATGCTGAGTTGGGACCCTAGCCCTGCTGCTGTCTTCCCATGAGGTTTCCCATGAGGTTTAGCTGTTTAGCCTATCTGAAATTTACTTTATTGGTATTGAATGGGGATAGTAAAGCTCTGCTTTATGGTTGGGAAGAATAAAAATACTGAAAGATAAAGCATTTAGCACTCATACTTAACATTAGGGAGGAACACTCAAGAGAATAGTATAGGCTGTGCATCCTTTTTCTGGGAATGTCGAATGGGAACTCAAAAGGACAATAAACCTATAGAATAACTTCCACCATTTGAACTTTATGAAAACTTTATGAAAAACTAAAATATCTGCTCTTCTCCCCATAGCCTATTAAGGGATTCACATGATTACAATGAATCTAATACATTTTCTCAGCCTAGATTTTAGGAAGCTGGAGCTGGAAACATAACAATAAATTGAGGAATGTGTGCATTTTAATGTTATCTCCGAGAGACAGTTTCTTAAGAACCCTGGCCAAAACATGTAGACACAAATCTGGTCAGTGAGAGAGAAATTGTTTTAAATATATAAATTCTTAAATGAAATTTTTACCCATAAGCAGAAGATATAGAAGGGCCAAAAGTCTTTCAGTCTATGGTAGTATTGAAAAAATGTGCACAGTGTGAGAGCTGTGAGTTAAATTTTACTTGGGTCGAAATGAGGACTGCCACTTGGGAAATAGCATTTGGATAGCTCTGAGAAACTGCTCTGAGGTAGCAAGAGGAGGGGCCAGGTTATATAGGAGTTTTGCAACAAAGGGCACATAGTCGGGAACATTAACAGACTAGTGTTAATTAAAAAAAACAGATATGTCAAGCTAAAGGACTTTAGCACTTTTCTGTATTTGGGAAGACACAAAAGAGTCTGGGTTCACTGAAATCATTCATTTTCACATGCACCTTAGCAATCTCGGGCCAGTATCCTATGTTTTCACATCCTGAATTTCCTTAGGGCTTGCCATGGGGAGTGGCTGCAACCTGATGGCTGTTAGATGGCAGGTTTTTTTTTTTTTCCTTGCTGAGTTCCCTCAGGGCTCACCAGCCCAGCTGTGGTGGCTGCAATTGCTGGTGACAGTGACATCCTTGTTTACTAATATGGCAGGAAATATTCCATTTCTCAGTAGAACTTCCCAAGCAAGTTGCCCCCCAAAAGGGCATCCTCATGAGGTAATGGATGCATTCCAGGGTTGGTTAAAGATCTGTCGAGCTATCCCTGGTTGAGGATATTGCCAAGAGCATCCCCATTTGCATTGGGGAATTGAACTAAAAGTAGATTTTAAAAGTTCCTCTCTACCGTGATTCCATTATATTTCACGACTTACAAACTGGGAGAAGTAGAGATCTATCTGTGACTAATCACATTTAAAACTGGGAGTATTCTCAAAGATCAGCTTGATAATGGGGACAGAAACAGAATAAAACAATTTTCTCAAGAGTGTCTTTGCCTCCTGGGTAGTCTGAAATTAATATTCCCTCTTTGTCAGTGATGGGAAATGGGGTGAAAGGTGTTTAACCAGCTGTCCCAATGGAAGATGTGCTTTTGCATGGTTCTGGGGAAATGCAGCCAAAGGGATCCCACAGAGCAGGAGCCACAGATCACCCTATTTTACTAGCAGAAAATGGGGGGAGGAGACTGGTAACAATTAAAGCCGCAGCAAAAGCCAGCACAAATGGATGGCCCTATTCTAGTGTACATCTCAGCAGAAAGATTTCTCAACTGGAAAAAATATATACAATATTATAATTGTGAGTTAAGATTTATTTGGGGCAAAATGAAGACTGTATCCAGGGAAACAGCATTCTAGATAGCTCCAAAGAGGCATGGAGGAAGGTCAGTACATATATGATTTTGGTGAAGGGGGTATGTTCACTCAAATACATAGTTTTGCAGAAGATGGCTTTAGTTACAAGAAGCATATATCACCATTTATGGTTGTAGTGCTTTTCTAGACATGGGAAGATGCAGTAATCAGTCTTAAAAATTTTTCTTCCGAAAGTATCTATCTCAGGGCCTGTTCTGCCAGTTTTTCCGAGAGCACAAAGGGGCTCATTCCTGATCTCCACACTGAAATCCTTTCAGAAGATGTTGAAGGTCAGCTACTGCAGTGGCTAGTGACCTAATCCTTGTAGAGGCAGATGGCAGGTGACAATTTTTAGTTGGCAGATTTGAACTCCAAATCTTGTATTAATTAGGAATACGAATAAGAAGAAATTGCAAAGGGTCATAAAGTAAAGTCTAAGAAAAGCAAAGAAAGAAGTAATTTTAAGAAATAATAGCAATATGGAAACCCTTTCAACTTAGGGTGACATAGCCAGACTCTGTGTTCAGAGACAAAATGGATGGTTTTCTTATTGTTCTGTTTTGTTTTTTTCTTAATAAAAATAGAGTAACTTATTAAGACATTTGGACCAGAAAGAAAAGTAGAAACAGGATATGTCAATTACAGTCCTATCGTCCAAACAGAGCACCTCTTTGTACTATTGGTGTATTTCCTCCCTCTATTTTCAAAGTAAGAATTTTTAGTTAAAAATAACTTTAGCAGCCAGTTTTATATTTTATTTTCAACTGATTCTAAGGTATTTCTCATGGTTATTATAAACCCTTTAAAATGCAATTTTGTAATATAAACCCTTTAAAAATACTGGTGATTCAGTGGTAAAGAATCTGCCTGAAGGAGACACAAGTTCAATTCCTGGGTCGGGAAGATTCCCCTGTAGAAGGAAATGGCAACCCACTCCAGTACTCTTGCCTGAGAAGTTTCATGGACAGAGGAGCCTGGCAGGCTACAGTCCATGGGGTCTCAGAGTTGTCATGACTGAGCAACTAAACAACCACCACCTTAAGTAGACACACTAATTTATCTTCATATCTTCCTATTGGAAAATGAAGTTTGCGTCCATTATTTTTATTACTAAAAAAAAAAACCTAAAACCTAGATTTTAGCTTGGCAGCTATTTTTTTATTCCTTAATTTGTACTACTATGAATGGAGTTGAGGGTATGAACATAATCAAGGTTTTAGTGTATAATATTACAATGAGCTTTCAGATTGCATTCAGATAAGCAAATACAGGGCATGGCTTTTTAGCACCTCTCCAAGGCAGGATTTTGGTCGTTACTGTAACCTTCCCTTCAGGATAAATTCTGGGAGTTAGTCATTAATCTTTCTCCTGAGGAAGAGAACAAGCATGCAGCACTTTGCAGAAAGCAGCTAATTAATCCTCCCAACTCCTAATGAGAGCCAGACCAGAATTGTCCCTACTGCACTGTTGACTAAGAAATGCCATTAATCCATGTTACAGACACCAATTCACATTCCCCAGATGCAGGAGTGCTCTTCTGCTAGAGATTATGATATCTTCTAAATATGATACAGCTCCCTCCTGAGGTTTACTGGAGGGTTCTGGGCTGCTGCATCTGCCTTGCCCCATATTTCTCATGTCTTTGCTCATGAGAACATTTGGTTCTAATTTGGGATTCCTCCTCCAGTTCTGTGTGTTCTTTAGGCATCAACCTTTCGGTGTATGAGTTCTCCATAATCTCAAGGTAAAGATAAACTTTACATAATCTTGGTGATGATGTTTGAAGCTCCTATGTCTAATTCCCCTTCAGCTTTTTCTCCCATGTATCTGGAGGCATCACTAGATGCCTTCAGCTTGTTCTTTAGTCTTCACATACAGTACAGTTAACAAGTAACACTGATTTCCACTTTGGTTTAGAGTTTCCTTTTAGATTTCAAATTCTTATAAAACAGGATAGTTTGCTATAGCTCTGATAGTGTTCAGGGTTTTGTTTTTGAATTTGCCCTTGACATGTTTTACTTTTGTTTTGGGAATGATTTCAAACTTACTGAAAGGTGCAAAAATAAAAGCATTTGAAAACCACTCATATATTCTCATGTAGAATCAGCTATTGATAACATGTTACCTCACTTTGCCATCTGCAATCTGTCAATCAATCGATTGATTAATACATAACTTTTTTTTTCAATCCATCAATGGCCTTGTATCTCTCAATATTTCAGTGTGTATTTCCTCCTGTGTGCTAGTAATGTACATAGTGAAATATCAACGTAAAAACCAGATGGATGTCCCTTGATGAAAAATGGCCTCTAGGCCTGTAGTATATACACTGTAGCTACTGTTTCAAGGAGTTAGAGATATGCTTTGCTCATGTTTAGTTAGGTAAAACATCCAGAGACTCTTTGAGGCATCTGTTTTACCTGGGGGACTTAAGAGATTTTATACCTGTATGCTTTTCCCTTTACCTTGAATGTTCTTCAATTTTTCTACCTCCTTAATGTCACACTTTCTCTTACTAAAAGCTCTTATGTTTCAAGGATCAATTCAAATATCACATCTTTATGACTTTTTATGAACTTTTCCCTGTCAAAAATTTCCTTTAAGAAGACTCATATCATATGACTGTTTTCCCCTTGTGTGTCCCTTTGTGTCAAGTGGTGAGTTTCTCAAAAGAAAGCCTATGTAGCATTATATTATAATCTAACAATTAAAGTGGGAGTCACATTTTATGTACTCAAAACTGCTTTTGAAACATACTAATGCAAGCCATCTGCTCTTATTGACTTACTTTGTTATTATTTATTTTGTTTAATCTTTTTCTTGATGATTATGGCTGGTTACATTTAATACAGTTAATCCAGCTTTTACTCTGTGCATGCTATTGTTACAGTGACTTGAGGGGGAACTTACACCAGTTAGGAATGCTTTTGGCTGCAATACCAGAAAACCTGTAGCTAAGATATCTTGATATAGGTTATTTTGTCTTGAATGTGGTGGCTCATCAGTGTCATTAAATTCTAAAACTCATCCTGTCTTTTCACTCTGCCATTCACAGGCTTGTCAACTCATGATCACAGGATAGCTATTACAGCTCTGAGCGTCACATCTTTATGTAACCATGTTTAAGGAGGAAAGAAAAAAAGTTCTGGGCAGAGGAGGTTTCATTTTATTAGGAGAAAACTGTTTTCTAGAAACTTTAGAGAAGGCTTCTTACAGTGCACTTACTGGAAATGAATATACTTAATACATAAATATACTTAGTGGTGAAAAGGGGCATCAAAGAGTAGAATCTTCATGACTTGTTTAAACCAGTCATTAATTATATCCAGACTGAGCCCAGTATCATATAAACAAAACCAAGTTTCTCTTAGCAAAGCAATGAAAGGATTAGCTCTTGGTTAGTAAGTAGCAGTGTCTGAGCTCATAGGCCACTTTGTCCTGTAGGTCAAGTTGTGTGACATAGTCACTAGGCAGTGGACCGGTGCAGGAACCCAACACAAAACCCAGATGCTCTAATAAAGTTGGGAAGGTGGACAAAAACAGACAAATGAAACACCATTAACCATTGCCCAGGGAATGAGAAGAGAAGGGATAGATGCATTTTATAGAGATAATTAGTATTACTGAGGTCCAATAAAGATTTGAAGTATGGCCCAGAAAGCTGAAAATGGAAACATTCAGATATGCAAGCATCAGAAACATGTCAGCAGATTGGTGTTTATAAAAATGTAGGACTTTTAACCAGCTTATCCAAAGTGTTCATGGACCATTCTTTCCATATATGTTATTAGGAAAATGGAGACTATGGCTAAAAGTGGGAGAGGAGCTCTTTGGACTTATTCATGTACCAATATGTGCTGTGAATTTACAAGGTGAGTTTGTAGTGGTCATATTTCCCAAACTGGGAAATTGAGCGTAGATCAAGTACACAGAGAAGCTCATGAGCATGATCCAACTTAAATACATTTTGGTCAATGTTGCTCTGAATTATGAAAGAAGAACTGGCAAGAAAAACGCAGGAGCTCAATCCTAGAAAAGCTGCATTTCTAGTTAGATTGTTTAAGACAGATTGTCAAAAATACTGGTAACAAAACCACAGTGATTGGAACTTGGGCAGAAATCAAGAATGGTCATAACATCCAATTGTTTACTGATGCATTAGTAGTAAGGCTGTTTGGTGTTGAATTATCTGAGGATATTGGACTAAGAGTCAAGATAATTCCTCTAAATTATAGGAGGGCTTGCCCACAAATGAGTCATACTCAAGGTAATGGTGGAGCTGTTTTGCTTATGGCAGCAGTGCTCTGGAGAGAGCATTCAGGCATGGCTGGGTGATCAGTGTAAAGCAGGATACAAAGCAAGGCCTGGCAATGTCTATGTAAAACTGTATCTACAAACACTCACTTTTTCACTCTCAATATGTAGGTATGGGCTTCCCAGGTGGCTCAGTGGTAAAGAATCTGCCTGCAAGCCCTGGGTTGGGAAGATGCCCTGGAGAAGGCAATGACAACCCACTCCAGTATTCTTGCCTGGGAAATCCCATAGACAGAGAAGCCCGGCAGGCTACAGTCCAGGGGTTGCAAAGAGTTGGACATGATTTAGTGACTAAACGTCAGCAGAAGCATACCTAAGTATGTATGTATTACACATAAAACAGAAATTATGGAGTCCCTTTATTATTATTGTCTTCTTTGGGAAGAAGAAAATTATGGAGTCCCTTTATTATTCTTTTCTTCAATGGGAAATTGTGATCTTCCCATATTTATAGGTTTTTAAAAACAGAATATCTAATTTCAAGACAAATTGTGACATGCATATAGAAAGCTGGAATAAAATAGTCTTCTTCAGTAGTTTCAGTCCCCCCACCCACCATGAAATGGACCCAGAAGAGAATCATAATTTTCTCCCAATATATGAAAACCTCAAAATATGAAAAAGTTTTATTTGATTTTCAAAAATATGAAAATGATTTCAAAAAATATGATTTTCAAAGTATGAAAGTATCTTACTGAGGGGAATATACTCAGGAAGTCTGGCAGAAATCAGCCT
This sequence comes from Cervus canadensis, assembly GCF_019320065.1. Classification (NCBI taxonomy): domain Eukaryota; kingdom Metazoa; phylum Chordata; class Mammalia; order Artiodactyla; family Cervidae; genus Cervus; species Cervus canadensis. The sequence continues at coordinate 52,216,580 of NC_057393.1, read as the reverse complement.
GATAATCTGTCCTAAAAAGAAGATCAAACATTGATCAGTGCAAAATACTTTGGAGAAAGTGTTAAGAAACCACTAAATGAAAACAGAACATATTTCACATTTGGTAACAACACATCTTTAATTACGCATTTGTCTTCAGAGTGCAGAGCAGATGGAGGGTGTATAGAGCGCTATATGTTAAAATATTACATTGTTACACATCATAGGGGATAGAAGACAAGAGAAGCAATCACAGGCACCTTTCTATAATATAGATGTGAGTTGAGTTGAAGAAAAAGGATGAGGTCAGTCACATTCTGCTCATTTGTGCCCTGGAAGATCTGAACTGGTATAGGATTTGTTTCTTAACCAAATTAAAATGAATATTTGTATCTTTGAAATGTATCAAGGTGATCATAAGATCAGGACTTCCATTTTATGACTTTATGTGCAACAAACCCCAAACAGTTCAGGGACATGAATCTTAGGAGAGTCTATGGTTGTACATTAAATCTTAACCTCTTCAGAGTCCCTAACTGTGGCTTTCATTTGACTCTTGTCTTCTCCTTTGTCCAGTGATTCTATCTTACCTTACATTTTCCTTGGGTAAGAACCCTTATTCTTGTTTGAAAGGCTTTCTTGAGATTCTGTAGAAATGCATGCCCTTGTTGGAGACATTGGGATGTTTCTTATCCCCCACGAGGGATCTTGTCTCTGTCTTCTGACGAGGCTCTAGAGCTGAGGAAGTATCCTTCTGTTGGACACATATATGAAACCCAAATAAAATAAGTTTCTCTGCTAGGGCAGGATTCGTGGTCTGTCTTTTGGTGGAGAGCGTGTCCCTTCTTGGCTGCACTGTACACTTCCTCATAGTCTCTGAATTGTTCCATACATGTATGACACTAATATCAGGAGTAAAAACTGTTACCTTGAAACAACAGTCTAGACATGCATAGTATTACTTGTAGAGTAACATTATGAGCATTACAAAACAAAACTAGAACTTTCTCATTTTTCCCTTCCTTTCTCCAATGATTCTGTTCCAAAACCTTAAGTTGGAACAGGGCATAGTATGTGGCTGTGTCCAAGATGGTTGGGGGAAGGGGCGCCCCAGTGGGCTAAGGTTGGGTTTTGGAGCACAAGTGGGAAGAAGTTCATACAGTGGGAAGGGGGGCTTCTTTATATTGGATGTCAGAGCCGAAGGTGTGAGGAGTGGGGTGATAATAATAAATAGTAGCTCATTGAATAAAATAGGAAAAAAATTGAGTCTATTCTGATATAAATAACTGGCATATAAATATTTGATGAGGAATAGGATATTTATGTAGTTTTAGAATGACTTTTCCCAAAATATTTTTAATCACAAAAGGAAAGAGTAAATTTACAGTGGAGAAGCCTGTCATGCACCATTTTAATCAAGTAATCAATGTGAACATCATTAGCAGTTGGGACAAATTCAGCACCCTATAGGATGTAATCAGAGAAATAGGATGTTACATCCATCTATAATGTATAACCTGAATCTAATCATGAGGAAACATCAGGAAAATGCAGATTGAGAGATACTGTACAAAATAACTGGCCTGAAATCTTCATAAGTGTCAGTATCTTGAAAGTTAAGGGAAAATTGAAGCAATGTCCCAGACTGAAGAAAACTGAAAGAAGTATGACAGTTAAATGCAATACTTAATTCTGACTTAGGTCTTTTTGTTACAAAAGACAACTGTTGCAAACATTGGTAAACCTTGAATCATGTCTGTAGATTAGAAGATAATGTGGCAAAGTTCATCTCCTAATTTTCCCAGTTATGTTATGGTATGTACAAAAATGCCCTTGTCTGTAAGTAACAGAATAAAATGCTTGAGGGTGGCGAAGATCATGTCAGCAACTTCCTCTCAAAATTTTCAGGGATAAAGTATTCTTTGTTCTGTTCTGGCAACTTTCCTGTAACTTTAGAGTTGTTTTAATATTAGGGAAAAAATAGAAGTGGGAAAAAATACAATGCTGAATTAAACGCAGGCATCACATTACAAGTGCTATAGCTATGCTCTTGCTATAGATGCTGACTCTGCAGTTCTTTCGTAATGGTTGATAGTAGCAACACACCCATTTTCCACACCATGTTCAAAGGTGAAATTGATTATGCAGTATATACTATATTACATCTAGGTTGGAGACTTGGAATTAGTCTAAGTATAAAGCAATTAGATGGACTTTAGAGTTTGGTTCTGTTTTGAATATAAATACTCATGAAAAATAAAATGTTACATTGCCCTGTGGAAATACTTGGAAATACTTTGAAAATCTTTAAAACACTCACTATTAAAGGTAATTATTAACACAGGCTTGCATTTGCCCGCTCTGACCTGGAAGCTGAAATGAATTGTGACTAATACCCCAGCTGGTATTACCATATTATGGCAAAAGTGAAAGTGAAGTGAAGTCGCTTAGTTGTGTCCGACTCTTTGTGATCCTGTGGACTGTAGCCCACCAGGCTCCTCCGTCCATGGGATTCTCCAGGCAAGAATACTGGAGTGGGTTGCCATTTCCTTCTCCTGGGGATCTTCCTGACCCAGGGATTGAACCCAGGTCTCCCGCATTGCAGACAGATGCTTTAACCTCTGAGCCATCAGGGAAGCCCATATATTATGGCAAGGATTAGATGATATCCATTGCTGTGAATGATTTCTTGCCAGATACCTGAGATCTGAATATCCAAAATCATACTCCAAGGGACTCCTGACACCAGACTTTTTTATATTATTATTATTATCATATAACTATTACCTTGGTAAGCTGGTCAAAATGAAATATTTTATTTGGAATCATTCCCTTGAATTCTGTTGTCTTCTTATGAGAAGATCATGTTGCATAAGCTACTCAGTGTATGAGTACCCCCTAAGTTGACCATAGGGTATATCATTTACCTATCTAAGGAGCAGACTAGTAATGAGGAAGGCAGTCACAATGCCTGTCGGTCGCAACCTTTGTAGAAATTCAGTGGGATATTTAGCTCAAAGAATTTGGGGATATATATCTCAATTTTTGGTGAAATTGTTTAAAGCTGCCAGAAGTTCTGGACTTTTTAATACTACCATTGAAAACTAGAGAAGCTTTACTTACATTGCCATGACATTTCTTAAGATCATTTTCTGAGCCCTACCAATGTTTAATCTAGAACTCAATTCCAGAATCACATAGTAGTAAGTTTCCTCTAGAAACTGAAAAAAAGCAGATTTTTCAGCTCATCTTTTGTCTAGACCAGGCTATTAATAGAAATAGAGTAAGGATACCTTTATTTCATTTTACCTAAAGATAGCTGTATTAACTAAATTTGTATTTGCAAACTACGTTTCAAGGAACAAATGAAATAAAAGTGATAAATGCAATAATTATTATAAAAATTATAACAGAATCATTTAGATGAGTCATTTGAAAAGTCTTCATTAAACATGATTGGATATTATGTTTATTAATTCATTAAGCTCTATTTAAAATACCAAATAAATAAAATGCATTATTAATATGTCATAAACTAAATGGAATAATACCACACAGACCTATTATTTTTAAAGTTCCTTGCAAATATCAACTAAATCATGTTTATTATTCTTTCAAGGACAGCTTATATGATTTAACAGGAACGGTTATGGTAATTTTATTTGCCATAATACGAAATCCTTATTACAACATCTGAACTGTTTTTATTTTTCAGAGGGATTTTCCTTCCTTGAAGTAGCATATGCTTATCATAAGATATAGGTACCTATAAATATGAAAATAAAATCATTATTAATCATTACAAATCAAAGCAAACCTGTGTTAACACTTTGGAATTTTTCACTTAGCCTTCTAGTCTCATATCAGTGAACTGTGTGTGTATTTATTTTACAAAATTAAAGTCTTGGTTATATTGCCTTACATGTCACATTCACTTAAATACATTAAGTGTTATTAATTATGAGCCTGGAATATTCTAGTGGCAGGTCATAAGGAAACGAGAAACTACAAGAGCCCATTAAGAGTACCCACACGCCAGTGTAGAGCCAAAGCTACAGCAGAGTCAGAATCCAACCGGCCTAAGGTCAGACAACTGGAGCATTAAGTTAATAAGCTGTAATCAATCCAAACACATCAAATGTGTTTAAAATCCATGGATTCACAATTTTTAAAAATTTATTGTTTATCATTGCAGGGTGCTTGTGAATCAATTCATTGTTTTAAAAAAACTTATAGAGTTTTTTATCTTGTTTTATCTGTTGTCTCCTTAATCATGGGGTAACCAAACAGTATATGTGCAGATCTTGACTATTCTTTCTTATAACAGAATAATCTTTGAGGATATGATTGCCAAAGTATCCCATGACCTGAACGATAATCTAGCAAAGTTCTTTGAGGGTCTCCCCTGGTGGCTCAGACAGTAAAGAATCCACCTGTGATGCAAGAGACGCGGGATCAGTCTCTGGGTTGGGAAGATCCCCTGAAGAAGGAAATGGCAACCCGCTCCAGTATTCTTGCCTGGGAAAATCCCATGGACAGAGGAGCCACATGGGCTACAGTCCCTGGGGTCACAAAGAATCAGACACAATTGAGTGAGCACACACATGCCCTTTAAGTGGATCATAAGATCTAAGACCTATAAACTGTATCACCTTGGAAAAGATTTGAATCCATTTAGAATTTTTGTGTCCCAACTTATTACATTTTTCTCCAAACCTATCAGTTTTCCAAACTCCAATTATTAAATAATCTACCTTTTTCATTACAGTGAAATAGTTCTGTTGCTATATTCAAACACACTGTGTGCAATTTGTGTTCCCCATTATGTCCCTGAGCTCATCTTGCGCTAAGTTGCTTCAGTTGTGTTCAACTCTGTGTGACCCCATGGACTGTTGCCCACCAGGCTCCTCTGTCCATGGCATTCTTCAGGCAAGAATACTGGAGTGGGCTGCCATTTCTTTCTTCAGTGATAACCTTAGGTTTCACCTATTTGTCAGTTAACTGTCTCCCTCATTTAGTTCCTCCATTTTTGTATTGTTTTTGTTTTCTTAATTTCTTTTTTTTCCTCTCCACCTCTCTCTCTCTCTCATTGGAGAATTTCTCAAACGTCTGATCCTTAAGTAACCATTTGTATATAAACTCATTAAAGGAACTGATTGGATAATCTGGATGTAGGGTCAGTTGGGTTTCACCAGCAGCAGTAGGTCTTTTCTCTTTGTTGGATCAGCTTCTACAAGAATAAATCTTCCAGTCTTCTGCCTTATGTGGTTGGCTGCCAGGTTTCTAGAAGCCAGCAGAAGAGCTTTCCTTGAGACTAGGGCTGGGGTATCTAATTCTCCTTTCACAAGCTTTATGCCCCCATGTTTTCCACTCTACTCCATCTTCAGAGGGTACCTGGATTCCTTCAATTCCTGATGCTTTTCATTTACATACAGGAATGCTTTTTTTTTCTTTTTGGCTTCCCTTTCTATGTGCGTAGTTATTAGATTTCTAAGATGTTCACTTCCTAAATCAGATATAACTAGAAAGTTTTCTGCTTCCAACCAACTGTTCTTATCTCTGCTTATTTTTGTTTAAGTTTGAGGTCTCATGCCTTTTCTTTCTACTGTTTAAAACTGTTGCTTAATTAGGTTTTTCGCTGTTAGATATAATTTGTAAAATAAGGTAAAATCATGATTTTCAACTTGTTAACATTTTTATTTAACTTGTTAATGAGGAAACTAGTGAGACTTTACAACCAGTTGGAAGAACAAAGGAACATATTTATAATTAGGATTATTGAAATGAATATGCAAGTAGAAGTAAAACTAGTTTCTTCCACAGTCAGTGAGGAGAATCAATGGAACCTCTACCAGATAGGACAAAATGTGCATGCTTACAAACCAGAATCATTGTGCATTGCCATTAGTTATCTGAAAATTTACAGAGCTGTAAAACAACCCGCACAGAATCAGGAATTGCAGAGGTGTGGTAAAAAAAAAAACTGTGTTTCCCAATAAATCACAATTTTTCCCTTATTGGGTGTAAACAAGGATAAAGGCAAGAATTCAACCAAGTTTTTTTTTTTCTTTTTCTCCAGATAGGCTCAATATGATTAAATGAATCCTGCATGTTTTCCTCTCAATCCAAAGTAATCAGATTTAAAGTTTTAGTAGAGCCTATTGATAATATAATAAAACTGACATGACTTCTATTTCTCTGCCATGTGTTTTCATACTCTCCTTGTTTCTCCCTATTATTTTAATGAGTCAGAGGTGCCATAACAAAATTATTATATTAAATTAGAAGTATCTAAATTCAAATACTCTTAAAAATATCTCATCTATGTGGTTTTACCAACATTTGAACAATAATTGAAAAGCTTTTCACTTATAAAGGAAGGCTCTACTTCACTCTAGACCTGTCACAGCTAGAGAAGAATAATTTTTCCAGCACCTTCTGCAAGGTGTGGGATTATTCTATCTGTGTACCAGATCAAAAAACTAGATGAAACACATCACTGAATATTTTTATTCCTGAAGTGGCTGGTGAAAGTCATTGTCCTGGCCTGGTCAGAATTATTACTTGCCTTAACATGCCACACCTATATGGTCTGCTCATCCTTCTCATCTATTTTTATAGCCCAGCCTGCCATCATTGTTCCAGTTCTTTTCAGGAATCATTCATCTGTAGTTGCTCCAAAGTTACTCTTCTGTGCATAAAACTCTTTCTGCATCCACCATCACCAGATGAGCAAATATATTCCTATTGTTTGCGCTACTTCTTTTTCTGATTGCCAGTACACAAATTCAGGGCAAAGCAAAACTTACAGAATATGTGAAAATAGACTTTTTAAAAAATACTTATGCTTTTTACAGTTCTCTCCTTGAGTCTTCTACTAAGGCTGCAAAAGAAGTTTGCAACCCTTCATGGTTGTACGTATTAAAAAAAAAACCCACAAAAACAGGCAAATAAGACTTTTGTGCTGAGCTGTGCCTCAAAGTCTCTTTGATTTTTCCAATCCCTTTCCTCTGTGATAGTTTTCCTGTCTCACGGAGCAACTCTCTTTCCCTCAGCTGTAGCAACTGGCAATAAAAGCTGTCATCTTGCAACAAAATGCAGTTTAAACAGTTCATTGCCTCCTCCAAAATTTCTATAAAATCCGGGCTTAAGGTTCATAGTTTGGCTGGAATGAGGCTTGGAGAATATTAAAATAGTGCTTATAATGACACTTTTACATATAACAGAGGGGAAAGAAACAATTGTTGATAACAAAGAATGGGAGGGAACCAAGCAGTAAGTATTACTGGGAACAGGGATGTGTGTTCCTCTCCTCCTCCCATCCCAGCTACCTCTAAGCTCTGCAGCTGACTTTATCCTTTGAAGCACAACTCAAAGAGAAGAATGTGGCTGGGGTTTTATAGAGGCCAAGTCTATGGAAGTAATGAGGACAGATGTTATCTTGGAGTGGGTTTTATCTTGCAATATGCAAACACAGGATGGTCATGTGCACTTAGCCATTTCTCATTTTTAGGAATGAAAAAGGAAATGGAGAGGGGGGAATTCTCAGCCTTCACTGTGTCCTAACTTCTGGGAATACAGAGCCCATATGAAGTTTAACATTATTACTGTTCACATGTGGTTTATATACTTGGTCTTTTTAGAAGGACACCATAACCTATCCCCTGATTTTCAAGTGTAATAAGACAAATAGGACTTAACTTCCCACTAGGGTAAATGTGCTGTCAAAGATAAACAAAGATGGGCACTGGTTAAAGGCAGCCAAGACAGATTATTTTTTTAAAATTTTTATTTTATATTGGTGTATAGTTGATTAACGATGTTCTGTTCATTTCAAGTGTATGTAAAGTGATTCAGTTGTACATATACATGTATCTATTCTTTTCCAAATTCTTTTCCCATTTAGGTTGTTAAATAATGTTAAACAGAGTCCCCTGTGCTATAGAGTGGTCCTTGTTGGTTGTATGTGATAAATATAGCAGTGTTTATTGCAGTGGGGAAGAGTCCTGTGGAAACGGAGCTCAGTTTCACCAGAGTAAAAGGCAGGAAACTTTTTTTTTTTTTTAATTTGAGTGTAATTGCTTTAGGATGTTGTGTTTGTTTCTGCTCAGCTGTATGTATATGTATATCCCCTCCTTCTTGAACCTTCCTTGCACCTTACCCCCCATCCCACTCTTCTAGGTCATCCCAGAGTACCGAGCTAAGATCTCTGTTAGGTATCACACCATTGTAGTCAGAACTGCCATCATCAAAAAATCTACAAACAATTCTGGAAAGGGTGTGGAGAAAAGGGCCCCCTTTTGCACTACATGTGGGAAGGTAAATTGATACAGCCACTACAGAGAACAGTATGGAAGTTCCTTAAAAAATGAAAATAGAACCACCATATGACCCAGCAATCCCACTCCTGGGCACATACCCTGAGAAAACCATAATTCATAAAGACACATATTTTTCAATGTTGAATGCAGCTCTGTTTACAATAGCCACGACATGGAACCTTTTTAAAAGCTAGGGTATTCTGAAGGAAAGACACTGAAGGGCAGTAAGCAGGAGGTGGTTTGGTCCATGTAACTGGGCCATCTGGGCATGACACTTATCTGGAGGAAAGCAAATTTTCTGTCTTTAAAAACAGGGAATGCTATGAGTTAGAGCGAGTTGCCCACGAGGATAGGCCCTTACCTTCCCAAAGGAATGAGAAGAGCTATTCCTTGAATGTTTGCATCTCAAAGAGAGAAGGCTCCGAAGTTTTGAGAAGACAGTTTAAGTAGTAGATTTACATCTCAAAGGGCAGATAAAAGATTTACAGATGTTCCTTGACTTGCAATGTTTTGACTTACAATTTCTTGACTTTAGGATGGTGTGAAGGCAATGTGTATTCAAAAGAAATTTTACTTTAAATTTTGAATTTTGGTCTTTCCTAAGCTAAAATATGCAATAAGATACTCTCTCCTGCTACTGGGCAATAGCAACCAACCACAATTCCCTGTCAATCACAAAAGAAACAATTCAAACACTTACAGCCATTCTATACCCATACAAACATTTGGATTGTTGTTGTTTAGTTGTTCTTTTACCTTTAGTATAGTATTTAGTAAATTGCATGAAATATTCAACACTTTGTTATAAAATAGGGTTGATATTAGATTGCCCAACTGTGAGCTAATGTAAGCATTCTGAGCACTGTTAAGGTAGCCTGTGCTTAGCTATGACATTCAGTAAGTAAAGTGTGTTAAATGCATTTTTGACTTATAGTATTTTCAATTTTTGATAGGTTTACCAAGATGTAAGTCCATCTAAGGTGAGGTAGAGCTCTGTAATCAGAAGCTTTCTCAACTATCTACTCTAACTGGGAGTTCGGAGGCCTATCAGCCTATTCTTATGTTTTGACTAGAACAGATAAATAAGTTCTCCTAGCATCACTGAATTTTCTTAGACAGGCATTTTAAGGGGGGCTGGGTTCATTCTAGGGACACAGCCTTAGGCTGTTAGAAAACCATGCCAAAGTTCATAGTACAGGAGATTGGATAGACTGGTTATGTTCTGAGAGTATTTTGCAATTCTCAGTAGAAATGCTTTTTTTAGTCTAACCCACAGATGACCTCATTGAGGTAATGGTGGACATTTGCAGTGAAAGAATATCTTTCAAGCACATTACATCCCCGTAAGCTTCTCAAAGACTCAATTAAGCCCAAGAATTCCCAGAAAATTAACCCTGTTCAGTCAATCGAACCACATAAGCATTGGACGAGGTAGTACCCTAAGATTTCGTGGAGCGCAACACATTGAAAAAAGAGCAAAAACAAAAACTGGTGTGATCTACTTTCCCAAATTCCAAACTTCTCCAACTTCATGATGTCTGTGTGTGCGTGTGTGTTTCCCTTTCAGGATGTACAGTATATGCCCAACCCTTAGTGTTGTTCTAGCAACCTTGACTTAGGAGTTTGCCTGGACTACTGTATATTAGAATACTGGCCCTGGGCTACACTTGGAACTGATATCTACTCCCAAAGAGCAACTAATTCCTTTAAAACAGTCTGGTATTTAATATGCTGTCTCTTGATTTATAATATTTCATTAAAAGCAGTAACAACAACACCAGCAAAATGCCTAGTGTTGCTTGTTTTACCTCTCCTCTGTCAGCATGAGAGAGTCATCTCTGTCTCACTAGCAAATAAGAAGGAAGTCACATAAGTGATGTCCAAATTTTGGTGAGAAGGTGTATTCATAGTTGGGCATGACTCCAGTGATTCTGACTTTGAGTATCATAGCCAGTGTAAGATTTAGAACGTTAATTGCTGGGCCCTGCATCCACTTTAATTTATGTAACAGTCATTAACTGGTCAAGTCTTTTTCAGAGGCAGAGTCTGATATAGACTTTTTTCTCTTAGGATTTCAGAAGAATATCTCCATAATCATATAATCATTTATTTGATATTGTTATTGAGAGGAAAACCAAAAATTAAGTAATTGTTTAGCTTTTATAAAAGAAGCAGATACTGACACCCCACCCACATATAGGTGAGACTGTCCAGACAGTGGATAATTTCTACATTTCATCAAATGATTCTGATGCAGACATTTCAAGTCCACACACTGGGAAAGAACTCTTTCAGACCCTTTTCCACCTCTGACCAGAGGTGTGTGCTCAAGTTTGCATACAAACATCTTTAACTGATGTGTGTGTGTGCTTAGTCACACAGTTGTGTCCAACTCTTTGCGACCCTGTGAACCATAACCTGTCAGACTCCACTGTCCATAGAGTTTTCCAGGCAAGAACACTGGAGTGGGTTGCCATTTCCTACTCCAGGGGATCTTCCCGACCCAGGGATTAAACCTGTGTCTCCTGCATTGGCAGGCAGATTTCTTTACCACCACACCACCTAAGAAGCCCTCTCTAACTGATTCTTGTTGTTCAATAGCTCAGTTGTGTCCAACTCTTTGTGACCCCATTGACTGCAGCACCTCAGGCTTTCCTGTCCTTCACTGTCTCTATTTCTTCTTTGCTTTCTGCCACTAGAGTGGTTATTCAAATTTATTTGAAGATTTTTGCATATTTATAATATTTATTCCACCCATTTAAAAATATTACAAAGTTCTTCTTGATTTATTTTTCTTAGTAAATATTTGTAGTTTTTAAAATGCGAGATCTAAGCATATCTTATTTATTGCTATATATTTTAAGTTTTGATGCAATCACAAAGGAGTCCATTTTAAATTATATTTTAACCAGCTATTTCTAATAATATTCAGATTTTTAAAATATTTATTAGTATTGGAGTATTTGTATACAAATATGTATTTGTATTGGATTCTGAGCCAGAACCACACAGATAAGCTGCTTCTAGATTTCTTACTCCCCAAAAGTCTATAAGCTAATCAATATGTGTGGTTTTAAACTGCTTCATTTTGGTGATAGTTATACAGCAATGAATATCTAATGCTTCCCCCGCCCCTTCCCCCCAGCCAAATATGTCTCAGGGCAAAAGGAACTCATATCTTAAGGAATTGAATCAGGCTGGGAATGTTAAGGGTGGCTGGAGGTCATAAAAGCACAAGAAGAACATGAGTAACTTTCTGCAAAATAGTAGATTTGGTGATAGAGTTAATTATCATAGCTTCTGAGTCTTACCAAAACCTCAACTGCTGATAATTATAACATTGGTATGATAGAATTGAAACTTGTATGTTTAATAGATCTTGGGAGAAAGATAGCTTCCAAGTAACTTCCAAGACTTCCAGGAACAAATTGGGGGCCTGAAGATTTGTTGGTAATTTCCAAGATTTCCAGGAACAAATTAGGGGGTTGATGGAGGCTGAGAGATATTACAGAATCAGTAGATAGAGATAAGTGGTTATTCACAGATGAAACAGTGAAATGATATGGAGAAGCTAGCAGGACAGAGGAGAATTTCTTTGGAGATGATGAAGACATCTTTGTAAACTTCAATGGAGGGTTCAATCAACAGTAAAGTCTTCGGTGAGCAAAGAGGTTCAGGCCAGAGCTCTGAAGATGTGATTGCAGACAAATTCCATTAATTGCTTACATAAATGCAGATTCTAATTCAGAAGGTATAATAAGAGGCCAGAGATTCTGCATATGAGTAACAAATTGCCAATAGGAGATGGAAGGCCCTTTTGGGTTTTTTTTTTGCCTGGCAGTATGTGAGATGTTGAAATTCCTAGGTAACTGAGTGGTAGAGAATCCCCCTGCCAATGCAGGAGATACAAGTTTGATCTCTGGGTCAGGAAGATCCCCTGGAGTGGGAAATAGCAGCCCACTCCAATATTCTTGCCTAAAATATCACACGGACAGAGGATCCTGGTAGGCTACAGTCCATGGGGTCGCAAAGAGTTGGACATGACTGAGCACATGTGAGACCTTAGTTCCCTGACCAGGAATCAAACCTGCACTCCCTACCCTGGAAGCCCTAAAAATACAGAGTCATATACACTGGACTTCCAGGGAAGTCCCAGGAAATGGAAGGGCTTGATTCTGTAGGGTAACATTTTTTTCTCATAAGACCTCTGGGCTGGGAAGAAGTTACATTAATAGGACTGATATTTAGAGAAAGGAAAGAAGATTCCACTCTAATATGGGCTGTGCAGGAAAAAAAAAAATTCTAAAAGGGTCACCCATAATTCTACCAACACTGAAGATACTGGGAATGGAGGATGAAAGTAACAAGGGAAAGGAAACAATTTGTAATAGCTGCAAAGAATGAACAATATGGTAATGAAATGTGTCCTAACAGTGAGGGTCCCATGAACTGTGTAGATAGGGTTTCTTTGAGCCACACCACAGTCATGGGAATAAGACTGGAAGTTCCATCTCTTAAAAATGCATAGCATACAAATATATATACATACATACATGCACACATATATGTGGTAGGGCAATGGGATGTAGTGCCAGAAATTACATACTACTGTGAACTTTTATCTTTCAAAGAGACCCTGGGGCAGCCAAGATTGGCAACTGGAGAGCAAGTTGCATAGAACAATTAGACAAGGGAAGTACATTGTTTGTGTAGTTTTTAGGGCTTGTGAAATGGAACTACAAATGCATTTTTTTTTAACCAAAGTATAGTTAATTTACAATGCACTGGTAATTTCTGCTGTACAGTGAAGTGATTCAGTTATACCTCTATATATGTGTGTATATATATATATACACACATTATTTTTTATATTCTTTTCCATTCTGGTTTATCATGGGATACTGAATGTAGTTGTCTATATTCAACTTGTAGGACCTTGTTGTTTATCCATTCTATTTGTCATAGCTCACATCTGCTAACATCACCCTCCTACTCCATCCCTTCCCTAACCTCCTCCCCCTTGGCAACCACAAGTCTGTCGTCTATGTTCGTGTGTCTGTTTCTGTTTCATATATGGGTTCATTTGTGTCATATTTTAGATTCCACATGTAAATGATATCACATGGTATTTGCATTTCTCTTTCTGACTTACTTCACTTAGTATGATACTCTCTAGTTGCATCCATGTGGCTGCAGATTAATTCCTTATTTTTTTATGACTGAGTATACAAATACTATTTTCTCCCAGGTTTCATGGGATGTGATTTTAGGTGACAGTTCATCATGGTGGCGGACTGGACATGACAGTCTTCCCTCTTAAAGGAAGCTTAGACAAGCTACGTTGAATGAGAGGATTTAAAATGCATTTTATTATTCTCGAGCATTTTATCTCTCGTTCCAGGCTTTTGGCAGGTAGTTAAGACTCCATGCAAATCATTTTAAAATAAAGAGAGTCATGTGCTCACTGACTGTGTAGTGTGCAGGCTTATGAATATAGCTCGGTGTCATTTTCTAATATAACGAGCAAGAATATGGTGTTGACTGAACCTTTGGCTAAAAAGAATTCAGAAATACCTGTTGTTTCATTCTTACTGCATGCAATGTTTAACCTTTCAGAAAAAAATAACTTTCATTCCAGACAAACAGACATGCTTAAGGTACAAATAAATTTTGTTATTATATCATCATTTAAAACTTTTTCTAAATGATCAGAGCATGATAAATACGTGACTAGATATCATTTAATGTGTCTATCAGATATTTCTATTAATTATTTTATTATATATTGATTAATTACTTGTTCTGTGTGACTTGTTCTGTTGATATTGAGGTAAATAAAATGTGGTTACTTTCCCAAGAAATTTAAAATCTATTAAGAAGTCAGCAAGGAAAAATTTACACAGCAGTGTAATAAATGCTATGTTAAAGACAAACACGGTGGGGGATAATTCCTCTACAATAGAAGAAATTTTGGGGTGGCCAAATCTTTGGCTAATACAGAAGCCTATAGATGGAAACAAATATATTTTTACGTATTAATACTTACCACCAAAAACATGTTGCTGGGGCAATCTCAGAAGGATCTAAAGAGTATAAATAATTATATACTGAAAACAGATTATTATCTACTTGAGTAGTATGAGATTGTTTGTTGCAACTATTACATAAAATATATTGAATAAAATATAGTCATTTAGATTTAAAATTATACATGGCCTTATTTCTTATATACCACAAAATTTTCAAATGGATTTAAATTGTTAAAAAAATAACAGCACCATGAAAGGACATGATGAAATAATGGTTTTAGTTTTATATTTTCTTAGTGAAGGAGACAATTTTAAGGGAAAAGGGAACAGAACAGATAAAATGAATTTTAGTGCTCTGCAGTGTAGGGAAATGTAAAAGACCTTAAATAGCTAAAGCAGTCTTAAAAAGATAGATCCCACAAATTAAATAAGTCAGCAAGCAACACAACTTAGAAAATGGGCAAAAGATTTTAAGAGATGTTTCACTAAAGATGATATGTAGGTAATATGTCTCATCTATCCCTATGGCAGCATAAAATGGCATAGTAACTTTGCAAAATATTTTTTTAATTTATTAAAATGCTAAATTTACACCTATGGTCTCATAAGTATTTACTCAGACATTAAAGTTTATGTTTATACAAAAGCTTGTCATGAACATTCACACAAGTTTTATTTGTAATAAAGAAAACCAGCAAATAAACCAGATGACTTTACTGATACACAGTACAAACAGGTGGATCTCAAGGAAAATAATACCAAAGGAAAGAAACCAGAGGAAAAACAAGGGTATATGCTTATGATTCCATTTAGATTAAACACTGGGGCATGCAATCTAATATATAATAACAGAAAGTAGACCAGTGGTTGCATGAGAGAGGGGGACTGGGGAAGGGTGGGAGGAGGAATTACAAAGAGATAATTAGAAACTTTTGAGAATGATTTATATGCTCATTATCTTTTTAAAAAAATACTAAATTTATTTTATTGGAAAATACTTGATACACAATGTCATGTTCATTTCTGCTGTAGAGAAGGCTAACTCAGTTTTATGTAAACACACACATTCTTTTTCATATTATTTTCCATTGTGATTTATCAAAGGATATTGAATATAGTTTCCTGTGCTATACAGTAGGGCCTTCAGTTCAGTTCAGTTGTTCAGTCCAACTCTTTGTGACCTCCTGGACTGCAAAACGTCAGGTATCCCAGTCCATCACCAACTCCCGGAGTTTACTCAGATTCATGTCCATCTAGTCAGTGATGCCATCCAACCATCTCATCCTGTGTCGTCCCCTTCTCCTCCCACCTTCAATCTTTCCCAGCATCAGGGTCTTTTCCAGTGAGTCAGCTCTTCGCATCTTGTGGCCAAAGTATTGGAGTTTCTTCAGCATCAGTCCTTCCAATGAACACGCAGGACTGATTTCCTTTAGGATGGACTGGTTGGATCTCCTTGCAGTCCACGGGACTCTCAAGAGTCTTCTCCAATACCACAGTTCAAAAGCATCAATTCTTCAGTGCTCAGCTATTTTTATAGCCTAACTCTCACATCCATACCTGACTACTGGAAAAACCATAGCTTTGACTAGATGGACCTTTATTGGCAAAGTCAAGTCTCTGCTTTTTAATAGGCTGTCTAGGTTGGTCATAGCTTTTCTTCCAAGGAGCAAGCATCTTTTAATTTCATGGCTGCAATCACCATCTGCAGTGATTTTGGAGCCCCCAAAATAAAGTCTGTCACTGTTTTCCATTGTTTCTCCATCTATTAGCCATGAAGTGATGGGCCCGGATGCCATGATCTTAGTTTTCTGAATGTAGAATTTTAACCCAGCTTTGTCACTCTCCTCTTTTACTTTCATCAAGAGGATCTTTAATTTCTCTTCACTTTCTGCCATAAGGGTGGTGTCATATGCATATCTGAAGTTATTGATATTTCTTCTGGCAATCTTGATTCCAGCCTGTGCTTCATCCAACCCGGCATTTGGCATGGTGTACTCTGCATATAAGTTAAATAAGCAAGGTGACAATATGCGGCCTTAATATACTCTTTTCCCAATTAGGAACCAGTCTGTTGTTCCATGTCCAGGTCTAACTGTTGCCTCTTTATCTGCATATATATTTCTCAGGAGGCAGGTAAGATGGTCTAGTTTTCCCATCTCATTAAGAATTTTCCACAGTTTCTTGTGATCCACACAGTCAAAGTCTTTATTGTAGTCAATGAAGCAGAAGTAGATGTTTTTCTAGAACCCTCTTGCTTTTTCTATACTCCAAGAGATGTTGGCAGTTTGATCTCTGGTCCCTCTGCCTTTTCTAAATCCAATTTGAACATCTGGAAGTTCTCAGTTCAAGTCTAGTTTGGAGAATTCTGAGCATTACTTTGCTAGCGTATGAAATGAGTGCAATTGTGCAGTGGTTTGAACATTCCTTGGCACTGCCTTTCTTTGGGATTGGGATGAAATCCCATTGCCTTTTTTTGGGACTGAAAACAGTGACAGATATTTTTTGTATAGTTCTGTGTATTCTTGCCATCTCTTCTTAATGTCTTCTGCTTCTGTTAGGTCCATGCTGTTTCTGTCCTTTATTGTGCCTATCTTTGCATGAAATTTTCCCTTAGTATCTTTAATTTTCTTGCAGAGATCTCTAGTCTTTCCCATTCTATTGTTTTCTTCTATTTCTTTGCATTTGTCACATAGGAAAGCTTTCTTCTCTCTCCTTGCTATTCTTGGAGCTCTGCATTCAGATGGATTTATCTTTCCTTTTCTCCTTTGCCTTTTGCTTCTTTTCCTTTGTCAGTTATTTGTAAGGCCTCTTAGGCAACCATTTTTCCTTTTTGCATTTCTTCTTCTTGGGGATGATTTTGATCACCGCCTCCTGTACAATGTAATGAACATTGTTTTTTATCAACTCTATGCATGTTAGATTGTATCTGCTAATCCCAAACTCCTAGTCCATCCCACCCTCACCTCCTTCCCCCTTGGCAACCACAAGTCTAATCTCTATGCCTGTGAATCACTTTCTGTTTCATAGATTCAGTTAATTTCTGTCATATTTTAGACTCCAAAAATGATATCAAAAGTGATATCAAAAGATGGTTGTCTTTCTCTTTCTGACTTACTTCATTTAGCGTGGTAATCTCTAGGTCCATCCTTGTTGCTGCAGATGACATTATTTCCTTATTTTTATGGCTGAGTAACAGTCCATTGTATATATGTACCACATCTTTTATATCCACTTATCTGTCAATGTTTAGCCGGTTCCCATGTCTTGGCTACTGTGAACAGTGTTTCTATGGATATTGTGGTGCATGTTTCTTTTTGAATTATTGTTTTGTCTGTGTATGTGCCCAGGAGTGGGATTGCTAGATCATATGGTAATTTCATATGAAGCTGAAGTTCCAGCACTTTGGCTACCTGATGCGAAGAACTGACTCATTGTAAAAGATCCTGATGCTGGAAAAGATTGAAGGTGGGAAGAGAAGGGGACAGCAGAGGATGAGATGGTTGGATGACATCACCAACTCCATGGACATGAGTTTGAGCTCTGGGAGTTGGTGATAGAGAAGCCTGGCGTGCTGCAGTCCATGGGGTTGCAAAGAATCGGACATGACTGAGAGACTGAACTGAACTGAACTGGTGGTAATTTTATTTTTAGTTTTTTGAGGAACCTCCATACTGTTTTTCATAGTATGCATCAACTTACATTCCCACCAAGAAGGTAAGAGAGTTTTCTTCTCCCCATAACCTCTCTCAGCATTTATATTTATAGAATTTTTAGGGAATTTCCTGGTGGTCCAGTGGTTAGGATTCCAAACTTTCACTGCAGGGGGCCCAGGTTCTGTCCCAGGTAAGGGAACTAAGATCCTGCAAGCCACTTGTTACAACCGAAAAGAAAATTTTTTTTAATTGTAGCTTTTTAAAAGATGCCATTTTGACAATTGTGAGGTGGTATCTCATTGTAATTTGTAGTTCTCTAAAAATTAGCAGTGTTGGAACATAATTTCATGCTTGCTTGTCATCTGTATGTCTTCTTTGAAGAAATGTCTATTTAGGCCTTCTGGCCATTTTTCAATTGACCTGTTTGTTTTACTGTTGCTGAGTTGTATGAGCTGTATATTTTGGAAATTTAAACCTTGTTGGTCACATAATTTCAAATATTGTCTTCCATAGACTGTCTTTTTGTTTTGTTTATGGTCTATGCTTATTGTTTTGGTTGTGGTCCATGGTTTCATAAGTGTATACATATTTCAAAACTTATCAAATATTTCTTTTAAATATGTGGATTTTATTGTATGCCAGTTAAACCTAGATAGAACTATTAAATTATATTTTTTATTCAAAGACTTGTCCTATGGCAAATATTATTTGTATTAGGATATACATATATGTGTATATAGAGAAATAGAGATCCATGTTTTGAGTTACTTTCATTTTTGTGCCTATTAACTGTGCTACTCAGTAGGGGTAGATTTTTAACTTATCATATGCATTTCTATTATTAGGTACTCTGATAAATATATATATGTATATGTGTATCAAATATATAGTATATATAATCTGATTTATATGGTGAACCTCAGGGCGTAGCCATATATTCATTGGGCAAGTAGTAACAGCAGCTAATTAAAAATTGTTGCATTTCATTCAATTGTCAATTCTGTTTCCTTACAGTTGTGCTCAGATCAATAGGAGTTATAGGAAAGAGGATCTCCAGAGCTTACACGACTGATCATGTGTGTGTATGTGTGGTGGGCAGGACTTCAATGATTTTAAGTCTCTAACCAGAGCTAGAACCGTGTATGTGGTATACTTACATAGGCAGGCCTGTGGGAGTCACAGTGGTCTGCTGAGGTGGTATGGAAATTAATACAGTGCTTTCCAAATCAAAACACACACTTACTTTAATCAGACGTTTGTCTGTGATGAGAAGCAAGACGATCCAAATAAAAGCATTAAACAAAGACCCCAGGGTCATTAATGCTTCAGGCCTTTCAACTAACACACACAGATATACAGAAGCCTCATCAGCAGGCAGGGCTAGGTTTTCTCTCTGCTCTAAGGGGTGTTTTGTAGAGGGCTTGGAGAACAAGCACCTCCTTCTCTCTATACCCTTATTTAAGCAGGCTTTTAAAAGCTAGAAAGGAGAGCACAGACCTCGATGTGACTGATTTTGCTGGCGAATGGATGTCATGTTTGCTGTGCCTACATAGCTCTGTTTCTAAAATAATAGACCTGCATTGTGTGTTGTCATGGCTGTCTCTTTCCTTCTCTTTCATTTCTTTTATTATGTCTTTGAAGTGACTTTGATGTGTGAATGCAAAGGAACATATGAAGAGGAGTGGGGGAGTGGCGTGGAGTGCCCTGTAGGCTATGGGTTGTTTGTCCATCAGACAGAATCACACTCTGCCTTAGAAAACTTTCAAAGCCACCAGCAAGGTTCTAAAAGACTTCTTTTTTTTCTTTAAATCGTCAATACACGTGAGCCTTTTCACAGAGTGTGTTTGTAATTAATGGGAGGCCTATGGTATCCTTAGAAAAGGGTTTCCCTGGTGGCTCAGATGATAAAGAATCTGCCTGCTATGCAGGAGATCCATTTTTTATCCCTGGCTTGGGAAAATCCCATGGAGAATAGAATGGCTACCCACTCCAGTATTCTTGCCTGGAAAATGCCATGGACAAAGGAGCCTGGCAGGCTACAGTCCATGGGGTCTCAAAGAGTCAGACATGACTGAGAGACTCACACTTAGGGTATCCTGCCTCTAAAAGATGTGTATACATGAAGCTAGACCTTGGAATTGCTAGGTATTTGCCTTAAAACCACTCCCAGAAACAGCTTCAATTCTCAGGCCAGGGACAGAGTCAATCACAGCTCAAATGGCCACATGATGTTTCAGAAGAGCCAGGCTGAAACTGTGGGACAAGGACATGTGCAGGGTCCCAGAGTCCCAGCTACTGCCTTAGCATTTCCATATACACTCACATTTCACACTCATCCCATCACTGGGAAGGAGCATATCATTTAGAGCCTCATGATTTGACCAAAGATCCTTAGGATAGAGGTGTATTTCTTTCTCACGAAGGGTTCTTGGTAAGAGTCCAAGGCAAGTGTGAAGGCTCCGTCAAGTAAGTGGAGTTAAAGGCATTTTTTAACTTTATGTTTTGCTCTGCCTAGCACATGGCTTCTATCCTCCAAGTCACACAATAGCTTCTAGAGCTCTACCTATTATAACTGCATCCCAGGTAGGAATAATGAAAGGACAAAATGAGCAAAAAGAGCTTCTTGAAGCCCCATTTTGTGACTTCTACCTGTAGTCTCTTAGTTGCAATAATTATCATTACAAATTAAAAGATTATGTTCTCTGACTGAACAACTGGGGGGAAAGATAATGAATAGATATGTAGCAGTCTCTGGCCAGACAGGAATTAGTATCCCATTAAAAATTGAGTTTTGGTGGGATAAATGAACTAGACCAAGGTTATCACTGAGCCAGAAAATGGTGACAGACTTTTCCATGAGGAAAGTCAGTAAGTGTGTGAATCACCAAGGTCAGAGCTTGAATCTAAGTGGGCCTGATGCTTGTTTGAGCTCCTCTGCCATTGCATTTAACAGGGGCTGAGTTACATAAGTCAATTAGAATTAAAATATTTGGATGGAGACAAACCAGACAGTCACTGTGTGCAGAGAATGTGGACTGAGTGGATGTGCAAAGGGAATGTGAACAAGAACTGTCACCTGTCTGGACTATCTTTCCCCCCAAATAGCCCCATAAGCCCACAACCTTACCTCACATCATAAAGGGATTTGACTAAGGTGAAGAGGAATTCTGTGAATGCTAAGCTGGTTGGCCTACATCAGCATGGAATGGGAAAGAGGGTACCTAAGCGACCTTTTTAAAACCCAGGGTGCCTTGAGCTCAGCGAGACCATCAAGAGGGACTGTCACCACAAGCCTTAGAAATGTCCGGTCTGTATGAAGATGCTTGAAGCTGCAGTCACATCATCCCATGCTTCAGGTCAACTGCCAATGATGAGTATGTTTATAGCCAAACTTCTGTACCCAAATCCTAACTGGATTTTGAAAAATCAATGATAAGAGGTATCTCCAGGGCTAGGAACCATATCCAAGACAACTGACCTGCTAGGTCACTGACCTCAGTTGAATGTAAGGTCTCACTGGAAGCTTAAATCATCAAGCTGGTCAGCTTAAGCTAACCCATGGCATGCCCATTCCCTGGGGATGCTTTGCTTGTGGCGGGGCTGGCAAAGCCCCAGGCTTACAGTCTGATACTTGTCTGTGCTCATATCCCATTCTCTCTTACGCCTTTACCCGCAGACTTCTAAATGAATTTTTAGGGCCACAGTATATATCACCACTGATGACAGTTGTACTGGAGCTACTTCAGTCTCGGAACTAATAAGTGCTCTGAGTATTATCATCATAAAAGTTTTTAGCATTACCTTCTGTGCTACACCCTCTCCTTCATGTACTTTCATCCTGTTATCTTAGTACTAGATAATTAAAAAAAAAAAAATCCCTGCCAATAAATCTGCTAACCAGTGAAACATTGGAGGCACACACTCCCCAAATTGTTTTTTCATCAGTGGTGGATTAGTAACAATTTGCTAATGAAGACTTTCCTTTAATTATTGGGGAAAAGACACTTCTTAATTAATAGAAAGGAGGATTGGTTTCATCCCGATTAATGACTGTTGGGAATGTGTCCCAAGCCCACCAGGCAGAAGCTATTTAAAGTGAGCATATTAGCAACAAAGTTAAGCAGCATGGGATCCTAATAAGGTAGAAAGAAAGAAAGAAAGAAAGTGAAGTCGCTCAGTCATGTCCTGCTTTTTGCGACCCCATTGGCTGTAGCCTACCAGGCTCTTCTGTCCATGGAATTTTCCAGGCAAGAGTATTGGAGTGGGCTGCCATTTCCTTCTCCAGGGGATCTTCCCGACCCAGGGATCGAACCTGGGTCTCCTGCATTGCAGACAGACAGATGCTTTATGGGCCACCAGGGAAGCCCCTAATAAGTGAAAGGTTGTTGCTGAATGATAAGACGCCGGGATTCTTGGCCTCCGGAGGAGACTAACTCAATCCAGGCCAGAGACGAGGCTGGATCGCTCAGAGCTTTTGTGTAATAAAGTTTTGTTAAAGTATAAAGGAGATAGAGAAAGCTTCTGACATAGGCATCAGAAGGGGGCAGAAAGAGAAACCCCCTGCTAGTCTTCAGCTGTATGTTATATAGTCACTCGGCAGTCTGTTAATGAAAAGAAAGGAATGTCTTAAAATTCAGAATGGCACCAGGCCCCTCATCCATAAATTGCATTTTGTGATACTTTTGGCACCAGATAATTCATCCCAGGCCATAAAACGATTGATTTGAGTCTTGTAGAAGGGCAGATTACCACACAAATAGTTTCGTTTACATAGATTAGGGGAACAATACCTGAGTATAACATACTGGTTTGTCAAGTAGTTTGAGCCATTTGGCGGAACCAACTTGAAGACAGAGTCTGGGGTACATTAACATAGCTTAAGACAAACATTTCCATAAGAAAAAAATGTATTGGTTAACTCAAGGTTTTGAGAATAGTTAGCTTCAGGTGAAACCAGGTGTCATGGCAACACAGCATTTTAAGAGAAACCTCCTTTTAAATTTGTGTAGAAAAGGAAAAAATATATCTCTAGTTTGTTTCTTCCTGCCGCTTAAGAGAGATAAAAATGTCTGGCACTTGCAGCCTATTTCTTCCATTTGGAGACCCCTGGCCTTCCCACCTGTTACCCTCTCATAAGGATGACCACAGTAATTAAATTGAGGTCTATGGATGGGTAATCTTCAGGGGGTCCACGAACTGATAGTTTTGCTACAATCTATTACATAACTTTTTCAACAGTGTACATGATGATTGACATGTATAATAGGCATAGTCTCAGGGATCACTGTCATCCGAGACCACCTGGGGGTACAGGCCTGTCATCATGTGGGTCAGACCCATGGCTGAGTTGAAGAGACACCTGGACTAATGCAACCAGCTCTCTCTTTTCATCTCTTATTATTACCTCCTTCATCTCCTCAGTCCTCTGATGCTCATGGTTCATATTTTCTAGCTGCTCACCTTGACCTATGCTTCCTTCCCTTTGTCTCAAAATCATCCATGGGGATGGAATTGTGCCTTTGTATTTAACAAATGTCCTTCTATTTCCATTCTCAGACATTTTCCTGAGTGTTTTCTCCACAACCCCCTCCCTTCTTGAAATGTGACTGTCCACTGTTGGCATACCTTCTCCGGAAAAAGCTGATTTTTGTGTTATTCTCCACGCCTCTCATGCTCTGAAAGTGGGCTTGGTGTCCTACTGATAACCCTTGCCCTTCTGATAATGTTTACTCTTTCGGTTCTTGAACAACAAATTATTCTTTGAGATACATTATAACATAATGAATCTAATCTTGGTTGTTGTTATTTACAGATTTTTTCATACTTCATCTTTGATTGTAATGTTGACATTCCTCCACTTCTACACCGTGGCCTTGACAGCCTCATTTCCAAATATTTTTCCTATCATTCCATCATGTCCAGTCATTTCCATGGTCACACCTCAGATATAATCATCACCTCTGTATTAATTCCATCACTTTGCACATAGAAATCTTCACCTCCTCCTGACTGGCTTATTCAATCACATATACCTTGATCTGCTTTTATTAACCTCATGAGCATCTCTATTCTCTTAACCCCCTTTTGTACACCAGGCAGATAATCCTAATATCTTCATTTCCTTCTTTATGTTGCTGTGATTGTGGGTGCATCAGTACAATAGTGCCAGTGTGTCTCCATATCACAGAGTATAAAAAAAACATTTCTGAGTCCTCATTTCATTTAACATCTCAGCAGTATTTTATCCCATTGAATCCATGTTTCTGTGCTGACTTCCTTTTTCTCTGGACATCCATGGTATATTGTACTCCATCCACTTTCTTCCTGTCCCCTGGCTACTCCTCTCCAGTCACATTTGCAAGCTCAACTGCTTCTTCTCAGCCATTAAATGTTAGAGTACTTACATACTCTCTTTCCTATATCACTTTATACTCTCTTCCTTGGCAACATTTTTTTTACCATCTATGTGAACAAGACTTCCAAATCTTTATCTAGAGCTCAAACTCTCCTGTGAACTCTAGACTTTCATAATATAGCCCTGTGAATGTCTCAACACCACATTAAATTCAACTTGCTGACATATGAAATCCCAATGATCCTATTTAACCTGGTTATCTTCCACTGTTCAGTTCTCAAGCTAACACCCATTCCCCATCAAGTTCCATAGGCTAAAAGTTTAAGCTTCCTCTTTGACACCATTCTCCGTCTTATTTGTCATCTTAAAAATTTAATTTTCAGTCTGTTGGATCCATCCATTTCCTTTCATTTTTGTTTCTAACCTAACAGTCACAGTTACCTTTTATAATTTTGTGGACTAATGCTGAAAAATGTCCAGTCCAGTAATGCCACATGTTTAATCCTTTTCATTTTTTCTTCTCTGTTGCTAATGTTCATTTCAAACCGCAAGTCTGCTATGAACCTCAGACTCTCACCCTTCGCTTTCCACCATTAAAACCCATCTGTGGCTTGTGGTTACTCAGCTGTATTTTCCAGAGGCAAATCTTGCCATAGCTTTTTATTCTCAATACTCTAGGTATTTGTTCACTCTTAGTTTTACTTAAGTATGCTAATACATACGTGTGGATTCACTTAACAAATACGTGGTACATAATGTGTAGTTTCGTGAGGTTCTTGCAAATCATATAAACACTCTTATGCAGCAGGGATGCTAAAGAGACATCATTTCCATGGCTAGGAGGTTTGACAGTACCAAATTGAAGTGAAAAGTGAGTTCTGGGCTTCTGAGTCCACGACACAGTGTCCCTGCCTCTCCGTCCGGTCTCCTCAACTCAGGTTTCAACACTGGCACACGAATGAGGGACTACAGTCCTCTGAACTCAGGGTGGTCCGAGCATAGCCTCAGGCTCAGAGGAAACTGACAGGCTTATGAGAAGACTCTCATGGCCATCCCCTCCCCGTGTGGCACACAGATCTTTTTGTCTTTCTACAAAAACATGCAGTAGCCTGGGGCAGTGTGAGGATTCAGAGTATAAATACTATCCAGAAGTGACCCTTTAATGCCTCAGGTCCACGATGGACGATGGACGTGAAGAATGACATCCTCACCAGGAGGGGTGCGGCTGATAATCTGAAGCTAAAGCTGCTTCCCAGCTGTGACTTAGATTTCTCCAAGTGATGGAGGGTTCAGCCCACGGCTTCCACGGACTCTGTCAAGCCCTTTAGCTCAGATGTTTTAACTAAGCACCAATGGCTGAGAAGAAAGGCTTTTCATTGTCTAACTCACAGACTGGAAAGAATCTCAAAAGCAGAGGCAAATTAAAAAAGGAGGGGAGGGGGCCTAGCTGGTGGTCCAGTGGTTAAGAATCCACTTTCCAATGCAGGGGATGCAGGTTCGATCCCTGATCAGGGAACTAAGATCCCACATGCTGCAGGGCAACTAAGCCTGCATGCTGCAACTAAAACCAGATGCAGCCAAAACAAAAAACAAAACACAAACAGAAAAAGATGAGGGGTGGGGGACAGACTTGAGAGAGGAGGAGGAGAAAGTATATAGCCAGTGGCTCAGGCCTCACTCCTGGAAAGGGAATCAGGAAGCGGATGTGTGCCTGTTTCCTGCTGTCACTCTACCTTAGAAAGACAGGACTCAGAATCATTGATGAGATTGATGGTTCCACTCACAAGTCCTCAGTCACCCCCAGAGTCCCTCTCAAGAGACATTATGGTTTTAACAGCCCAGATAACTTAACATTTATATGTGCAAACCTGCGCCTGCACACCCACACACATACCAGCAGGAAGTTTTAGAGACACAACTGGTAGCATTTCAAAAATTTGAGTACCCACTTATTTTAGATACTTGTTTGGAAGTGGAAATATGAATATAAAGTTATTGTGACATTAAGATACTTGGGGGATACATCCCAGAGCTCAGAGTTCTTTGTTTTAGAGCACTATATAATTTTCTAATGATCATCCTTTTTTTTTTTTTTTTTTTAGTTGAACAAAGAGTGAACTTTTCATACTTAATTTTCCTGGTTCTTCAGTTTAACTGCTAGAAGGCAACTTCCAAAACAAAGCTTGCTATTGGCAGAAAAGATCCATATTAGATATACTTATCAAAATTGTGAAATAATAATGAAAAGGTTGTAACATATGGCTTCTTGGGTTTGGGGGGTTTTGCTTTTGGTTTTTCACTTTTTGGTGCCCTGCTAAAAAGAGAAGACTTTTCCAAGTAAAGATTGCTTTCCTATGGGTCATTTTGTCACAATCGCTGTTAAGAGTTTTTTAAGTGAATACATTTGTCTCCTGAAAGGTTCAAGATAACTTTGCTTTTGGTGATTAAAAAATCTTACTTGTTCTCCTTGCCTTCTTCCCTTCCTCCCATCCTCCCTCCCTCCTTCACTCCATCCATCCATTGTTTCTTCCCACTCTCACTTCTTATTACTCACCATTTCTCCCTCTCTCTGTCTCTTTGCCCTGAGTTGTCATATCTCTGTTTAAATCTCTCTTTGTGTCCATCTCTCCTTCACAAATCAATAAATATTCTTCCTAGTCCCCACTTCAGCACAGTGTACAAACACGCAGAAATACACGCAGCAGAAACACAAATATATGCAGCAGAAGTGCACATGCACACACAAACTCACTTTCCCCAGATTCTTAGTGAATTGTTAGAGATGGAGTAATACTTGTAATTGTTAGAGAGCTCAGTAATGCTTGCTGTTTGGGTCTGTGTCATTTTTGTGTTCCCAAATGTCCAAGCATGGTTGCAAAGATTTGGGGACAGAATACCTCCTTTTCTTGAAACCTGTAGGAAGATCCCCTACTCTCACTAAACACTCCAGTCACTGCTTTCCTCCCTCAGTTTGTTAGTCTAGCAATTTATTTCAAGATGATATTAAATGTGAAACTGAAGAGGAACTTAGGGTCATAAGACTCACAAATAGGGCTCTTCCCCTGTGGATCCTGAGGCTTATGTAATTCTGTGGTCCTCTTTAAGAAGAGAACACAGATTTACTCATGTAAAAAGAATTCACATCACATTACTGGAGATTTAGAGATCCAGGTCTCCTTTTTTTTTGCACTCTTTTTAAGTAATGGATTTTAAAAATGCTTACATAGGAAGTTTCCTAAATGCAACCTGGCTTCTCCTCTCCATCTGGAACACACTGCATTCCCCATCAACTCCCAGGCTTCTCAGGGGATCATGCCAGAGATGGGTCCTGAAGTAGATTCATTCCCTGCATAGTAAAGCCACCTTGCATGGGGAGTATGCCCAAATTCCTGGTTTCCTGCTTAGCTGAATAGCTGTGATAATGGGTCTGAGGTCACAGATTCCCTTGTTAGTGCATCAGACCAGCTTCTTGGCAGTCCATGGACCCCATGTCCCAAGTCCTCTTCAGGATCTTGCAAACCTGTCATGCTCCAGGGCATGGCAGCCTCCAAACAGTTTCAAAACCTGGGATGTCAGCACCTCCCTCTCAGTTCCCTCACTCTCAGTAAGCCCCATTGTCTTAAATGAACATCTGGCTGGGTACGTACCCTGGGTGGCATCAGTCCCATTAGTTGTGGTATCTTTGTGTGACCTGAAAAACCAGCAAATTTTGGCCAATTTTTATCAAAATAGAGACTAGGTAATTTTCAGAATCTGCCTAGAGCAAGCATCTTTGACCACTAATTCAGCAGCAGATCGCCTTGAGAACTTTTGCCTGAACTTGTCATTTTTCATACTCTGAGGACCACAGAGGGTGCAAAGGGCAGGGGCTTGGTAAGTCCTATCTTTTGAGGGTTCTGCTGTACAGAGTTCAGGGCTTGCACTTGGGGTTACACAGATCTGATTTCCTATCCCACCCCTGCCCTTCACTGGCCATGTGACCTTCCCCTGTCAGGCATATGACTGCACTTCTCTCATCCTTATTTTGGTCCTTTGTAAAGTGGGGTTAGGGACATTTCATGGGTAGGTGAGGAGCTGATCAGACTGGTGAACCAACTCAGCTGGAGGCGCATACCTGTTCCAAGGTAAAGCTGCCTTCGGATGCGCCAATGCCACATGTGTGATGGCTGCACAAGATGAGTTGGGACATCATGATTAGGCAGTATCCGGAAATACCTTGAGCAAGCGTCCTCCATTCACCATAGGTGCACTTCTGATGAGTTTATTTAAATGAATATGATCTCTTTCTTGCTTGCCTCTAATCTCCTCTTCCCTCTATCTTTCTGTCTCACAGCTGAGTAGGGATGTTCCCCAAATTTCAGACTTGAATTACTCTGGTTTTTTTTCCCATGTATTTTCACATTGCCTATCTGTAATATTATTGACACTTGAAGATTTGCTTTTCCAGGTCAGGCCCACTTAGGCTATAACCTGCGTCTGCAGATGGTGACCCCCTTTTTGCCCTCTTTGCCTCACTCTACCTAACTTGCATATTGCCAATAGGACTTGATTCTGTGAATTTGTAAAATAGAGAAAATGGCATGGTTAAGAAATTCAAGACAATGTCTTCTAAGTACAGAAAATTTGGGAAGAAGTAGGTCTTGGCCAGAGGAAGAGTTTCAAAGTGGGAGAAATTCCCAAGATATCAGATGTGAGAATTAAGGAAAGCAAGGGGTCAAGGAAGGTTTCCAGCTTGGGAACTGGGTGAGACAGTGTAAGACTCACTGAGATAGGGTACGTGAGTATGCGTACTAAGTTGCTTCAGTTGTGTCTGACTCTCTGCGACCCTGTGGACTGTAGCCTGCCAGGATCCTCTGTCCATGGGATTCTCCAGGCAAGAATACTGGAGGGAGGTTGCCATTCCCTTTTTCAAGGGATCTTCCTGACTCAGGGATTGAACCCAGGTCTCTTATATCTCCTGCATTGGCAGGCAGTTTCTTTACTGCTTCCCACGTACTACCGGGGAAGCATGAGGTAGATAGTTCAAGGTTTGGGGGAATAGAGGTGGGAGGAGGCAGTGTCAGCTATGAATTTTCATTTGACTTTCAGACAGGAAGAACTTGAGGTGACTTTGAAGAATCTATGCGAAGATGATAACTAGAAAGTTAGGTCTGGAACTCAAAGGAGAGGTTTTTCCTGAAAATATGAATGGTCTTTTTCAGGTTGGTGGCAATTTCAGCCAGAGGCATGAATGCAAATGCTCATAGTGAGAGAATACAGAACCATAAGAGAAAGAGTCCAGGACTTAAGACCCAACCTTGGAACGTTAACAATAAGAGGGAAGTTTAGCAGAATGATTTGATCAGTGGAACATAAAAATGACTCGATAGTGACTGGTGGTCATTAGGATGGCCATGCAATTTATTGCCCAAACTGGGAAACATTTAAGGATTAAAGGTTGCTAACAAGACAAAATACCAAAGCAACACATACAAATTTGGACTCTGGGCTGCAAATCAGGGAAAGAAAGTAGTTAGATTTATTCAGGTTGGAATTATACATCCTAGGAAAACAGGGAGACAGAAGGGACACAAACAGGGAGACAAAGACCTTAAAAGTGAAGTTGCTCAGTCGTGTCCAACTCTTCGCGACCCCATGGACTGTAGCCTACCAGGCTTCTCAGTCCCTGGGATTTTCCAGGCAAGAATACTGGAGTGGGTTGCCATTTCCTTCTCCAGGGGATATTCCCGACCCAGGAATCGAACCTGGGTCTCCCACATTGTAGGCAGACGCTTTACCGTCTGAGCTACCAGGGAAGCTCGTATTGAATTAATCAGAAAATGCCATCTAATATACATTCTGCCTAAAAATCTTTTGTTACATACTGCTACATAAACTTGCCACACTATATCTTTTCTTTGTTTTGTCACTTTTATGCTCAGAAAAATTTCAGTGGCTCTCAGTTATCTAGGATAAAGTTCAGACTTCTTAGCTTGGAATTTAAAACACTTCTTGGTCCATGTGTCCTATCTTCTTAGTCTATCACTTGTTAGTTCTGTAGAGGCATACTTGCCTTTTCAGTGATACCCAAATATGCCTTAAACATTCCCATCTCTAGATTTTTAATAAGTGGTTGAATACAATTCCTTCATGACCTTAGCAATGAATGGTCCTTTTGTGTACCAGTGTCAGACTTTATTTTTGGGGGCTCCAAAATCACTGCAGATGGTGATTGCAGCCATGAAATTAAAAGACGCTTACTCCTTGGAAGGAAAGTTATGACCAACCTAGATAGCATATTAAAAAGCAGAGACATTACTTTGCCAACAAAGGTCCGTCTAGTCAAGGCTATGGTTTTTCCAGTGGTCATGTATGGATGTGAGAGTTGGACTGTGAAGAAAGCTAAGCGTGGGAGGATTGATGCTTTTGAACTGTGGTGTTGGAGAAGACTCTTGAAAATCCCTTGGACTGCAAGGAGATCCAACTAGTCCATCCTAAAGGAGATCAGTCCTGGGTGTTCATTGGAAGGACTGATGCTGAAGCTCCAATACTTTGGCCACCTCATGCAAAGAGTTGACTCATTGGAAAAGACCCTGATGCTGGGAGGGATTGGGGGCAGGAGGAGAAGGGGATGACAGAGGATGAGATGGCTGAATGTCATCACCGACTCGATGGACATGAGTTTGAGTAAACTCCAGGAGTTGGTGATGGACAGGGAGGCCTGGTGTGCTGTGATTCATGGGGTCGCAAAGAGTCGGACACGACTGAGCGACTGAACTGAACTGAATTTGAATCTAGGACTTCCCAGTTGGCACAGTGGTAAACAATCTGCCTGCAGTACCCAAGACATGGATTTGATCTCTGGGTTGGGAAGATCCCCTGAAGGAGGAAATGGTGACCCGGTCCAATATTCTTGCCTAGAAAATCCCATGGACAGAGGAGCCTGGCAGGTTACAGTCCATGGAGTCACAAAGAGACATGACATGACTGAGTGAGCACCAGAACACACATTTGAATCTATCAGTATTAAGAGGCTGGCTCATCAATAAGTCTCCTCACATCTGCTACCTTTAGAGCACCAGTTCTGAGGGAAATATATTCATGAAAGGTGCTGATTCTATTCTTGATGGAAAGTCTCACGTCTCTCAGATGAAGTCCTGTTTATTCCCCACAGTGATTTCTGCACTCTGTGATGTACTATACTTCACTTGTGAACAGGCAGAGAAGTTCATCTTTTGTCTACATGCCTAGGCAAGTCTAAGTAGGTGGCAAAACTTTTTGGATCCAAAATTTCACTCCCATGAAAGTTTCCGGAACTCCCTCATTCAGTTGTATTTGAAAGAATTTTAAAGGAAAATAAAAAACATATAGGCAATGAAGATGTGTGTATCTTTTAACATTATGCATCAAAATATCTTGATTTTGTATAAATCAATAGCAAAATTCTTTAGATAATCTGTGTACATTTTAAAAATGACTGTAATAGCAAAATTTAATGTCTTTATTTGGAAAATGCATAATTATAACATATAAAGTACTACTTTGGCAGAAAACGGAAACATCCATTTAGATCGCCTTATAAAAGACTAAAGTTTTCTCTTCCTGCTAAGGGTGTTTGCATTCCTTGTTGCTCTATAGGTGATAAGCATCAGAGGACCCCATGCAGTCCCATCAGACCACAGAAGAGGATGAAAATCCTTTTCTCTGCCATTTCCATTTGTTGTTCTCTGGTGTAAGTCCCTGAATTTTGATTTTGTCTTTGAACAGTGTTTCTTCTGTAGTTTGGAGATGCTTTTAGGGAGAGTTAATGCACTTGTTGGCTTCTGTGTCATCCAAGGGCACAGGGAGCTTCGATCAGGCTTCTTTGTTTTCTTACATCTCCCAATTCTTCGATTGTGCAATGTTTATTCTCAAGAAGGTCTCTAGTCAATGTCCCTTTAATCTTTTCCTTCTTCATAATCATTTTCATTTGAGTTTGCTTGTAGTCATTGAGAGTTTCATTTTATTTTGTGTTTTTTGTTTCTTTTTCTCCAGAGTAGATTTCTGACTCTGTACTTTTTTATTATGGAATAAGGCCTTCCATACAAAAGTGAAGAGACTTGAAAATGAACATCTTCTGTTTCTTTCTGACTTTTCTTCCCTCTTGGACCATCTTCTTCCTATTATTATTTCCCCCCTGAATGTCATTTCATGGAGTTGAACATTGCTTAAATTATAGAATAACAGTGGAAACACTCATCCTTCTTGTCTAGGAGATCACTCTTGGTTTGTGATGCACATGGCCCTGACACAGCCAGGACCATGGACTCTAGTACCTGGTGGTGCTTTCAGAAGTTGTTTCATCAGAAGAATGTTCAAGAGATAAAGACATTATTTCAGACTACAGTACTACCATGTGTTCTTCTGGACACTGGGCTATTCTCAGTTCTTATGTAATAGCTTTTTCAAGAAATTTCCTTTCGCATCATAAAAGCTGATGTACATGTGCGTGTGTATAAAATGTATGTGTGTGTGCACATGTTTGCTAAGTCAAATCCAACTCTTTGTAACACTATGGGCTGTAGCCTTCCCGGCTCCTCTGTCCATGGGATTCTCCAGGCAAGAATCCTAGAGTGGGTTACCATTTCTTTCTCCAGGAGATCTTCCCAACCCAGGGACTGAACCCACACCTCTTGAATCTCCTGCATCGGCAGGCGGTTCTTTTACCACCTATGCCACCAGAGAAGCCCATATATAAAACGAGGAACTTCCAAATATGCCACTCATTGACATACTCTCTTAGATGGACAGAAGTGGAAATTTGGTAGTTACAGTAGAATGACCTGGGTTAAATGTTGACATTCTTGTTTTTGTGATTCTGGCTGGGTTATATGGAACTCCTTGAACGTAAATTTCATTATCTACAAAAGTAGGATACTGATACTTTATGGAAACACTGTAGAGATGGGAAGAGATGGTAGTTGTGTTGCTTTACACATTGGAGATGCTCAATAATTTCCCAGGACAACCCTCTTTTCTACTCCCCGCTTTGATCTGGATAGCCTATGCACTGTCATAGGCAAGAACTTTGTACCCAGATCTATCATAAAACTAGCATGTTATTCATGAAAAGTGACATTCCATTGCAGGTGGCATAGCATGCTTAATGCTAAGGGAAATAATCATTTAAGTAATGTACAAATATAATTTTTTGTTCCAGTGGAAGCAGAATCTTGGACTTTTATAATAACTTGGAAATAAGACTCTCTAATATAAAAATAAAGAGAATAAAATAATATAATAGCTAACACATAGCACTTTTTATGCACCAGTCACTATTTCAACCTTTTACATAGTAGTCCATTTAATTCTTGCTGTAACTGGCTACATAATTTATGGGACTCAGTACAAAATAAAAGTTTAAAGCCCTTGTTCAAAAATTATTGGTGGTTTGTGATGATGTCAAAGCATTAAACAAAGCTCTGGGCTCTTCAAAGCACAAGACCATGTATAACTGCATAGGTCACATGCTTCAATCACCACATCAGCCTCTTGAGATAGAAACTATAATTTCACTGTAGTTAATGGAATTGAGATACATAGGGAAAAGTTAATTTGCTGAAGGTTACAGTGACAGGAAGTAGTGAAGCTGGATTCCACTCAGGCAATATGTGTCTAAAGACTATGTCTTTGTCTACTTAAAAAAATGTTTTTCATTTATGTACTAACTTTTAGCTTCAAAATCATTTTAGCTACATTTTTCAGAGCTATGAAAATCTGTACTTTGACATGGTCATATAATGTACCATATTCATCTACTTGATTATCAGTGCCTTGGCTTGTCCAAGTAGCTCTTTTTAGAGCTACTGGAAAGTATTATCCATATAGCTTAAAATACCAGAACTATATGGAACTTACCAAGTACTAAACAGAGCTATTCCAACCTCCTTATGTGTGTTAATATCTTATACATTTCCCTAACATTCTATGAAGTTGGTGCTAATATGGTTATCATATTTTAGATGAAGAAATTGAAATATAAGTATTTGAGCAAAGCCACATGTCTAACAACTTTTGAGGCTGAAACTTTAACCCAGGTAGACTGGTGCCAGAGGCTGGATCTTAAGACAACCCTCTGCTCCTCTCTTGACTATGAGAGGCATTAGATATGTCATTCTTTTAATCTTATCCATTGCTGAATTATGACCAACAGACTGCCTGGCACATTAGATAACCAATCAGTATTTGATGAAGTAATGAATAGTAATGAACAGTTCAATTTTGAAAATTAAACTTTTATTCATACAAATAATACAGGAATACATATACCTTTTAAAATGTTTAAAAAATATTCTAAGGAGTGCTAAAACTTCCTCTCAATTCTGAACTCCTTCCCACACCACCTTTTCTTCCTTTGAAATAATTTGAGTCTTTGTTCTCTGGACTTGCTTAGTAAAGACCAAGATATTCAGTGGTATTCAGTGTTTATGAATTACCACTGATCATGGTGTGAACTCACAAAGTTGATGTTTGCACTGAGTATTCAGATAGCTCAGTATGATCATGTTTGTATGAAGCTTTATTTAGAGCCATTCCTTTTACTAGAAACACATAGTAAATACTCTGGTTTCATGATGTAATGTCTGTAGAATTAAACTTGAAAGCACAGTATTATACAGATAATTACAAGCAGCTTCAAATTCAGTTATCATCCAGTCCATCGCTGAAAGTTCCTTACCTAGGGGTGTTAGCCACATGACCATAGTGGCTGCTGGAATCTAAGCTTTAAGGTGTTCTGGGCAAGTTTAAAGTCCTGGCTATGGGACAAGTATATTTCTTTTCAAATTGTTCATGCTATGTTCTCTGTAGCCTTGCAACCTAGGTTTTAGATAAGATATTACCAGACTATATATTTTGAAGAAGGCTATAATGTCAAAACATAATTGGGGAGCTATTTTTAGTTGCTAAGTTTTACTTGGGATAAGAGACGTTGTGGGCAGAAAACTGCTTTTTGGGTAGCATTCAGTAAAATAATTAAGAGCTTGGGTTTTGGAACCAAATTGCCTGGTTTGAATCCTGTTACTACCACTTACTGGGTAACTGGCTGATGCCAAGCAGTATACTAGACTTTCTGAGACTACGTTTC
Organism: Cervus canadensis; assembly: GCF_019320065.1. Classification (NCBI taxonomy): domain Eukaryota; kingdom Metazoa; phylum Chordata; class Mammalia; order Artiodactyla; family Cervidae; genus Cervus; species Cervus canadensis. The sequence continues at coordinate 52,181,139 of NC_057393.1, read as the reverse complement.
CTCCTTTGTAAACTAGAGATTATAAGAGTGCCTACGTCCAAGGATTGTAGTAATATGGTTATGATGTTATCAATGTGAAATACCTAGAGTGATTGAAGTTTCAGTAAGTTTTAGCAATGAAAATCATTTTGTCAGCTAAATAAAATTAAAATAGACAGGAAGAACAATGTCTGAATAAGAGGCAACTTCTTTTCCTACTTCAGTCTAGTTGGAAATCTTAGGCCAGTATTTTTGGTGAGGGCTGTTGAAAACCTCAGTTGGGACTAGTAGAATATCTGGGCTCTATTATCCTTTTCTAGGACCTAATAGTATCCTGAAATCAACAGATGTTTATCCTTTGTCAATAAAAAGTGATATACTCTAAAATGAAGGGGTTAATCTTTTGGTTTCCTTGCTATTAATGATACGTTCATAAGCGAACTGACTTAATAACTAACAAGGTTCTGGGTGATTTCTGGTAGATATTCTCCATGGCTGATGGCGTGCTTAGAATACTGCTTGGTCTTCAGTAGGCACATAGTAAACATTTGGTGATTTACAATCCTCTCTTCCCATTGTTTGCATCTCCTGTAATACACCAGTGCTTGTTAGGCTCCTCAGAATAAGATGCTAATCCCCTTTTATCTCTTTCCCTCGTACCCAGCACAGATTATGGCATGACCTCGATTATCAGTGACCATCTGCTGAATAGGATACAGGGTGGGAGAAGCAGAGGTTTCAAAGATAGGGGCAGCTTTTCATGGTGATGACAGCCAAGCATCCAGAAGAAAATTTAAGGAATAAAAGATTTAGAAAGGTGACTGGAGTAGGAGGAGGGAAACAAAAAGACGTTGAAGTACCCTTCTGTTTGAAGCATTTCCTCTCACCATTTATGGTTTATCAAATACCACTGGTTTCCAACCTAAGCATGGTTCTGTCCCCGCAATCCTTGTCATGTGACTTTTCAGAGCTTCCAGTTATGTTTGTGAACATCATATACTGTTCACTTAGATAGAGATAGGTAGATAGATAGAGAACAATTTTACATTGATCTAGTGATAGGACATCTTAAAGTTTAGAATCAGCCTGATATAGGGTAAACCAGTAACACTGCATATACTAGTTGAGTGATATGTACAACTTAGCAGAGATACCCTCTTTATGGATGAGGACTGCTGATTAGTTGATTCATTGTTTCTTTGACTTTTTAAAAAGTATACTAAGCAGAAAAAAAAAAGAAAAACTCTAAAATTTATCTCTCAAATATTTTGTTTTCTTGAGAATATAAATTTAGTTGTCAATCTTTTGAGGTATATGTAAGGCCTTTCTTGAGTATTGACCTACTCAGTGGATTTACTATATATCTATATAAATGGTACACATAATATAATCTTTATACATAAACTATAATTTCCAGTTTCAGTTTCTTTATATAGGACAAGAACTGAAAATCTTAGCAAAGAAGCTGTGGGAAGAATATAACAGATGTTTAACACACTGCCCCTCCTAAATAGTTAGTTCTGTGAAGGTACAGACCGTGTTTTAATTTTACCTTTCTCCCTTTCTCCCTTTCCTCTCCTTTCCTTCCCCGCTTATCTTTTTTTTTTTTTAACTTTGATTACAATGCCTACTAAATAACTTTACATATACTAGCTTCATGAAATAGACACATTAAATTAATAATGGATAATAATTTCCTACTATCACATTCATTGAAAATGCCCTTTTTATTATTGTTATTATATTTATTTTGTTCAGTTCAGTTCAGTCGCACAGTCGTATCTGACTCTTTGCGACCCCATCGACTGCAGCACGCCAGCCTTCCCTGTCCATCACCAACTCCCGGAGTTTACTCAAACTCGTGTCCATTGAGCCGGTGATGCCATCCAACCATCTCATCCTCTGTCTTCCCCTTCTCCTGCTTCAATCTTTCCCAGCATCAGGGTCTTTTCAAATGAGTCAGCTCTTTGCATCAGGTGGCCAAAGTATTGGAGTTTCAGCTTCAATATCAGTCCTTCCAATGAACATTCAGGACTGATTTCCTTTAGGATGAACTGGTTGGATCTCCTTGTAGTCCAAGGGACTCACAAGAGTCTTCTCCAACACCACAGTTCAAAAGCATCAATTCTTTGGCGCTCAGCTTTCTTTATAGTCCAGCTCTCACATCCATACACGATCAATGGAAAAACCATAGCCTTGAGTAGAAGGACCTTTGTTGGCAAAGCAATGTCTCTGCTTTTGAATATGCTGTCTAGGTTGTTCATAACTTTTCTTCCAAGGAGTAAGCGTCTTTTAATTTCATGGCTGCAGTCACCATCTGCCATCACCATCTGCAGTGATTTTGGAGCCCCTAAAAATAAAGTCTGCCACTGTTAAATAATTAATTATTTTGTTTTTAATGTAACATTATTATGTTTCTACAGACTCAAATTGATACCTCTAAACTAATATTAGAGAAATTGCTAAAATGGCTTAAATGAGGAGATGTTTAAAATAATTTCTGTTGTACTTTCATTTTTATGGCTAAAAATTTTATTATGTCTAAAAAGTTCCATGAATGGAAGAACTATAACTAGTTGATTCAATGTAGACTTCGACATATCCATAGAGTGATTAAAAAAAAAAAAAAAACTGTAGATTGTTTTAAGTTTTCTGGCCCATTCTATTGAAATACGCATTCTCATATGTAGTTTTTGTAAGTAGCTCTTGTGTTTTGGTGGTGAAATTGTTATGGTCTCAGAAAAGAATGAGATGCAGTTATTTTAGTGCATAGATGCTATGGGATTTAGCTAAAAAACCAACTTGCTTGCTTGCCTTATTTTTCTTTACTTTTTCTTAATCTAGGCACAGGCAAATAGGTATTGAGGAAGACGCTAGCTATGGGCAAGAGCCCTGAGGTGCAATTTGTCTGCATACTATTAAATTGAGTTCACATCTTTGCAAGCTGGATGCTTCCTGCAAAATTGCTTCTGTGCATACATTTAAATGTCCCTCCCCTGTGCTCATTGCTTTAAGTATTGGACTAGAGATCTCAACAAGTAATAACAAAACATTAGCTCCCCATAGATGGGTAATCCTATTATATTTGGATACAAGAATATATTTTAATAAGTGCAGACACAGAGATTAAAGCAGAAGATTTGAGGAAGCAGCCTGTTCCCTCAGGTCTAATGGGTAATCTAATCATTCTCTCAAAAAAAAGTAAATAAATTAGAAGTTTTTATTGCATCACAGTGGATGAAATTCACATTTTCATTTCTGCCAAATGTGATGGCTGCATGATTCCAAACTAAGTCAATTTAACATGCCTTTTTACATTATTCCTAATTCTTGAAAAAAGATTAAAATTGAACTAAGAGGCAAGTGTATAATGTTATCAGATGCTTTAGGGGATTGATCTTTAAATAGAAGTCTACCTTTCACTGCCACTGAAAACCAAATTTCAATTTGAACTCTAGAAGTAAGCCAATAATTAATTATCATTAATGGAGCAAACAGCAAATTTTGATTAATATTACTGTTTTTCATTCCTCTAGCTTTGATAATTAACTCCCATCATGTATGAGTCTCTCTAAGCCAAAGAGTAGCTTAGGAAAACTCTCGACTGTATTCCAAGTACATCTTCTAAGTAACTGATGGAGGAAAAAACTGTCATCTTGATAAAAGTTCTAGAACTTGAGAGGACAGAAGATGTTCCGTAGAGGAGGTGGGCTCAAATTTGTGCCCTGCACTAAAGAGAGAACTGAAGGGACATGAGGGGGAAAAAAAAACAAAAAACATGTGTAGCAAAGGCACAGAAGTGGTTCCAGAAACAATTTGACTAAACTGAAATTGTAGAAAGTATCCAGGAAACAGAATTGAGCAAACTCTTAAGGGCCTTGAGTGTCATAATAAGGAATCAGACTTCAGAACAATTATAGTATTTTTCAACAGGGATATGACTGGATGGCAGTGGATTTGGGAAAATTAATATGAGGAGGGGAAGGAAGTTCATCTAAGAAATTTGAGTATTTGATTTTGAATATTAAAAGATAAATGAGCAAAAGAATATGAAAGATGGATGGACAAGACTGTAGATGACTGGATAGATAGAGGCTCCCAGTCTTTAACCAGAGTGTCATCTAGCAAGAGCCCAGCTGTTTTCCCTATTCATCATCTCTGCTTCTCAGTGGCTCATGCAATTTTAAAGCAAGAAGAAATAATAAAATAATGATGAAGCAGATGCACCGTGTAAGTGCACCCTAGGATGAATAAATTATAGAAAGTACACTGCAGTGGGAGAGAAGAAAAGGAATTAGTAAAAGAAAATGGCCTCACATGTTTCTTGTTGAGTTCAAACTCAATTCTGCTTAAATTCAGAGGAAATAGGTACTCTAGGGCTGGTGGCCTGAAGAGGGCATTAGGAAGCTGTAGTACAAAGATGCCAGAATGGACAAGGTTAAAAAGACCTGTTGGCCAGTCACCAATCCCTGTATAGGTCACCTATCTTCTTGTCCATGTGTAGTACCCTGGCAACAAGAATATTTCTTCTACTACTTCTGCTTAAAAACCTTTGATGACCCCTCTCCATGCCCTGCAGTTGAATTCTGTCTCCATTTCATGGCACATGGGATTTTCTGGTACCTGCAGACCTCTCCTGCCCTGGAACTGAGTCCAGTTAAACTGAGAGACTTGCTACTTTCAAAAGGGCCATGCACATATAATTTCTTCTGCTCATCGTTCTTCCCTTCTCATCTTCTGGTCACCCTTGACCAGACACCAGTGTGAGCATCTTCCCAGCAAGCCTTCTTTGATCCTCTCCTCTTCAGACCAGCTACACCACCTTAGCTGATATTTATGATGGGATTACTATCTAGCAGGTATTGTTCAGCATGTTTCCCAAATACCTTACTTTGCTTGGCTTGGCTGACAGTCCTCTTTTGTAATGCTACCTTGTATTGAGTGTGTCTCTGAAAGTGAAAGTGAAGTCGCTCAGTCGTGTCCGACTCTGCGAGTCGGTGGACTGTTGCCTACCAGGCTTCTCAGGTGACAGTCCATGGAGTTTTTCAGGCAAGAGTACTGGAGTGGGTTGCCCTTTCCTTCTCCAGGGGATCTTCCCGACCCAGGGATCGAACCTGGGTCTCCCGCATTGCAGGCAGATGCTTTACCATCTGAGCCACAGGGAAGCCCAGTGTTCAAATGTGCTTGTACATGCACCTGTCTATGTCTATGTTGGCTATGTTCCCTTCCAAACCAGGAGAATTCTATTCTAAACCTGGAGAATAGAAATGATCACAACTGTATTAACAGCTCATATTTTTTTTAATAAGAACTTTGTGTTAGGCATGGTCCCATCAGATTTATGTTTCACCTACCCTTCAGGACAATTTTATGAGACAGGTACTACTATTATCTTCCATTATATATAACATGGAGTAACGATGGCGACTATCACATAGGATCATGTGAAAATTAGATAGAATTAAACATGTAAAGCATTTAGTTGAGCACATGAGACACTTAGAGAACTTTCTGCTATTATTATTCATACAACAGAGATCAGTGTTTTATATATATATATATATATATGCTGTGTGCTAAGTCTTTTCAGTCATGTCTGACTGACCCCATGGAACATAGACCGTGAGGCTCCATGGGATTTTCCAGGCAAGAATACTGGAGTGGGTTGCCATGCCCTCCTCCAGGGAATCTTCCCGACCCAGGGATCCACCCCTTGTCTCTCTTAGGTCTCCTGCATTGGCAGGCAGGTTTTTTACTACTAGCACCACCTGGTAAGCCATACATATGTATGCGTGTGTGTGTGTGTGTGTGTGTGTATGACTCAATTTGGTCAGCTCAGGATTTGAAATGCCTATATTTGAATCCTTAGAGCCTTTCATGTTGATGTATTTTCTTTTTATTGATTTTCCACACAATAAGATGTCTTTTCAACTTGATTTGGGAAAATCCCCACAGTCTCATAAATGCATATATATCCTGGGTGTATAAAAGAAGTAAATATTTTGATTCCTAAGAGAATAAGTGAAGCTAGCTGGGAGATATAAATTTCAGTGAAGAATGGGTGATGGAACATGAAGCATATTCTTGGATGCCCAGAGAACCAAGCACTCAGGTCCTGATGGCTTCATGTTAAAGAAACACAGGTAGAATCAATTTAGCATTCCTGCTGACAAGCTTCCATTCTCAGTAAGTAAGCCATCATACCCTCTGGAGCAGCCATCTTAGGTCAATTGAGACATTTGGCCTCATTAACCACTTTGGAGTCATCTTAAGACTTTCTTATTTATAGTCTTCCTAAGGCTTAATGGGCTTCAAAATGTACTTTGCCCAGGTTCGCATCAAGTCTTACCAAGCTCTGTGCTTTTACTCAGCAGGGTAATCGTTTGACTGTCAGCTTTTATATTTTTCTCTGCAAGGGAAGGAGAGCTTTGCGGCTGCTCCTAGATGCCCAATTAACATTTCCATGTCACTTTATTCTTGCTTATAATTATTCTTTATTGCCATCTTTATTTCCTTGACCATCAGGAATAGACCAGATCATTTTAATAATTCTGACCTAACTCTTCAATATACTTCAGTATTACCAGACTTAATTTTTCATTCTATAAATCTGATCTTTTACTGTGAGTTTTTTTTTTTTTGTCAGAAGTAGAAAATGAACTAAATCTTACAGAGTGGTCATGGTTTGGAAAGATAGAAGGTGGGGCTGCTGCAGTGCAGGGGAGTCTTGTGAGCAAAGGTAAGGCGGAAATCTAGTTGTGCGGTGTGCATGTATGTAGATTGTGTAGGTAGAGCATCAAGGGATTCAGAGAGTAAAACAAGGGCGGGGGTGAAAGAATAAGATTCACAGTTGTTGGTCAGCTGCTTAGTTGAGTCTGACTCTTTGCAACCCCATGTACTGAAGCATGCCAGTCTTCCCTGGCCTTCACTGTCTCCCAGAGTTTGCTCAAACTCATGTCCGTTGAGTCAGTGATGCCATCCAACTATCTAATCTTCTGCCACCACCTTCTCCTCCTAACCTCAATCTTTCCCATCATCAGGGTCTTTTCCAATGAGCTGATGGTTTGCATCAGGTGGCCAAAATATCAGAGCTTCAGTTTCAGAATCAGTCCTTCCAGTGAATGTTCAAGGTTGATTTCCTTTAGGATGGACTGGTTGGATCTCCTTGCAGTCCAAGGGACTCTCAAGAGTCTCCAGCACCACAAGTTAAAAACATCAATTATTCAGGGATCAGCCTTCTTTATGGTCCAACTCTCATATCTGTCCCTGACTACTGGAAAAAATCATAGCTTTGATTATCCGTATAATTTTTGTTGGCAAAGTGACGTTTCTGCATTTTAATATGCTGTCTAGGTTTGTCATGGCTTTTCTTCCAAGGAGCAAGCATCTTTTAATTTAATGGCTGCAGTCACCATCTTCAGTGATTTTTGAGCCCAAGTGAGTATCTGTCACTGTTTCCATTGTTTCCCCAACTATTTGCCATGAAATGATGGAAATGGATGCTATGATCTTTTTTTGAATGTTGAATTTTAAGCCAGCGTTTTCACTCTCCTCTATCACCTTCAAGAGGCTCTTTCATTCCTCTTCACTTTCTGCCACAAGGGTGGTATCATCTGCATATATGAGCCTATTGATATTTCTCATTGATGTAGATTAGAATATGGTGATCTCCACACCTTTACTTTTAATCCATTTTTATTTTTACTAGAGTATAGTTGCTTTACAATGCTGTGTTAGTTTCTGTCCAGTAGCAAAATGAATCAGCCATATATATACATGTAAAACCCTTCCCTTTTGGACTTCTTTCCTATTTTCCTTCTTTCCTATACCACAGTGCATTAAGTAGAGCTCCCTGTGCTATATGGTGCTTGTTCTGAGAACACTCTCTGTACCTTTAACTCAAACTCAAACCACCAGGCATCCAGCAGACAGTTCCCTCCCCACATATGATCTTTGTTTTCCCCCTACTCTGGATTTTTCAGTGAATCTTCGGTGCTATCAGCTAAATTTCATGATATCTTCCCTGCCATTTTCAACTTGGTAGGGCCCCACACAAGTGATTTTTCTAAACTAATCATCAGTCATCCCTCTCTCACCATGCATCTCACATTTTAGCCCCATATAATGCCATGTGAATCATTAACTCACCATGCATGCTTATCCCCATATCACCACCCTTGTATTCTCCTCCTCTGATCTTCCACTTCTTGAATGCACTCATGGTCTCCTACAGAGTGTTTAAGATACATATAAAATATCTCATAGTGTATAGAGTTCCCCAGGCATAATTATTCACCACCTCCGCCCCCACATCCATACCCAGTGTCACTGACCATACATATCTGTAGGATAGCACCTACTGCAGCCTATTCTGTTTCTGCACTTACACGTCTAACCTGCCGCCTAGACTTGAGCTCAGTAAAGTTTGTATTCTTCCAGTTCATCCACATTCCCCTTCAAGTTTCTCATGATGCTGGAAGGTAGCGGTACTCAGTCAACATCAGTCCAAGTGCTTTGAATGGAGAATCACTACAATTTTTTTTTTCTACTGTAGAAAATCTTGAGAATTGGTGATATAATCAGACTGGTTATTGTTTAATTAATGTTTTCTACTGGAGAGTTTTCTTTAATCAGTATTCAAGGTTTTGTTGTTTAATACTTTTGAAGATCCTTGGGGCCAGAATTATTTATAGAAAATCACTCCTGTGGATGTTGGTCATTCACTTAGAAAGGATTTACTGAACGCTTCCAATTAATGAGCTAATTTCAGTTTCCTGAATCACAATAATATTTATTTCCCAAGAAGTAAACAAATTTCTGCATATAAATTAGAATTTTATTAAGTAGCAGGTTTATAAATCAAGTGATTTAGAATGGCATTCACCTAGAACTAATCCATAAGTCTTTTTTAGTGAGAAATGAAAACATAGCCTCAGTAATTTTAGTTATAATTTCCATACACTTTTCTGTTGTTAGATATTATAGATTGATTTCTGCCACTGATAGACTTTGAAGTTGTTTAAGCATATAAAAGCCACAATGTAATTTTCCACAGACAGAAAGAGCCCTAAATACAACACTCTAATGTGTGTGTTTGTATCCCTGATCCTTTAAAACCCTCTCCAGTCTCTGTTCAGCAGAGAAAATGTTTTTGATTGTTGAGAAGGAATCCAACGTGCTTAGATAAAGTACTGATAAAATGCTTTATTTTTGAAAATAAAGGAAACATTAGGTTAGACTTTGAAAAATTGTTAATCAAAACTGGTCAAATGTGGGCACTTTCATATGATTCATTCTGATATTTATGGCTCAATTCTTTTGGAGGAAAAAAATCAGTCTTAAAATCTCCAGGTAACTGCAAATGATACCTGAGAAAGAACTGGGATATGAATGTTGCCATACTGAGTGTGTAGTGTATGTTTATAACAGCAGTTGCAATCTGAAAAAAACAAAGGAATATTCTCCATACTCTCCACATCATGGCATTAATCAGTTAATGCGTGTAATTTGAATCACATTTGGAATAAGGAAACTCAACCATTAGATCTGCTATTAATGACAACTATGAGAGTCCACCAGATGCTCAAAAATGATAAGCCAAGCCTCAGTTGAGCACCTGTACTGGTCACATGCTTCCCAGGTGGTGGTCTTGGTAAAGAACCCGCCTACCAATGCAGGAGATGTAAGAGTCGCTGGTTCAATCCCTGGGTCGGAAAGATCCCCTGCAAGAGGGCATGGCAACCCACTCCAGTATTCATGCCTGGAGAATCCCACAGACAGAGGAACCTGGCAGGCTACAGTCCCTAGAGTCACATAGAGTCCAGCACAACTGAATGACTTAGCACGCATGCACGCACTAGTCAGGATAGGTTATGCCTCAGTAACAAGAAAGGCTTCTCAGTCATAGCAGCCTAATACAATTAACATTAAAGTTAGACTTAAAATTTCAGTGTGGGTTGAGTGACACTCCAGGGCAGATTTTGGAAGAGAATATTGGAGTGTCTATGCAAGTTTTCATTGCTTCAATTGGAAATGACATATGTCAGTTCCAGTCACATTTTACTGGCCAGAACTATCATCTGACTTAATTGGAAGGGAAAAGGGAAGTAAAATGAGTAGAGAAAAAAAAAAAAAGAAAGAAAATAAGATAGGTGTGAGCACTATATATCTCTACCAGAGATTTAAAGACTATAGTGGACTTCGTACTTATTTTTTTAAACATTCTTCATTCTTGCTTGCCAGCATTTTCACATGGTACAGTGCCAACTGGGGCAGATCAGGATGCAAGTCTGAAATTCAGTGTCTGCCCTTTCCTATAACTATTTCTAAAGACCAAGCATGTTCCTCATGTTGCTTACCACAAGAAGCATAAGTCCCCCTAGCAGCATTTTGCCCCATTAGTTGTCTTTGTTTTCATAACACAGCTCTGCACATGTAAGGAGAATGGGCTACTGTGTCAGAGAGAAAGCTTCAGCTGTACAGTAGAATGATCCAGAAGAAAACATGTACATGAAAAGAGAGAAAATATATTTAGAGAAAAATTAGATTTCAATAAAGTGATATCCTTACATTTGGTATTTGCCTTTATTTTATTTTATTTTTTTCCCATTTCACAGGAACATTAGGGAATCTTAACTCCAGAAGCAATTGTCATCCATTCTGTCTGCCTGGATGGGTGAGAATTGCCTGTCTATCTGCTTCCCCAAAGACTTAAGCCTCAAAAATTCACATCATATTTTTATATGCAGATGGAAAGAGAATCGGTTCTATCTTGTGAGTTCTTCCCCTAGCAAATGTGTAACTATCAAAAATATGAGAGAAAAACATCATTATATATTACAAGGCAGAAGCCACAGTTCTATTTTTTCTGTCATAATATAAACTGAATAAAACGTTTGTGGGTATATAAAAACAGAAAACTTATGGAATCTGTGTAAAATGAAACTGACAACATTCCATCTCACCACCATAATGGGGCTGATCTGTTCCTTCCATATTTGTTGAACCACCTGAAAAGTTTTCATCATCTGAGACATATTTCTCACTTGACCTTCAGTGTTTTATTATCTGTCATTTTTATTGTATGTTCTCTATTTCTTCAGTTACTTGAAGTATGATGTCAAGATAGAGCTCATCTCTTAAATTCCTGTTGTAATCTTTCAGTGGCACCATCTCCCTCAGAGTCTACCCATTCATTCATTCTTTCAGTTGTCTCTTTGCTTTACTTTCCCTTGCCCTGCCCCACCAGCCCTTCTCTACTCCCTCCTTTTTTTTGTTCTCCCTCCCCTTACCTGGAACTGGCTTATTAGTCACTTGAATTCCTGGGAATGAGAAGCCGGGTAATGAGAAGCATGATCAACTTAAAAAAAAAAAAAAAGCCGGTTTTAAATAACCCTCAGTGAAAGTATTTATAACGTTTTGAAGATATACAAATTTTTCCTGATTTCCTACTGTACTCACTCCAGGAGATTCCTAAATAATGTAAGGACTATAAAGGATTGAAGTGAAATTCTTAGTCACTCAGTCACATCGGATTCTTTGCGACCCCATGAATTGTAGCTAACCAGGCTTCTCTGCCCATGGGATTCTCCGGGTAAGAATACTGGAGTGGGTAGCCATTCCCTTCTCCAGGGGATCTTCCCAATCCAGGGATCAAACCCAGGTCTCCTGCATTGCGGGTGGATTCTTTACCCTTGAGCCATCAGGAAAGCCAGTAATTAGTAATTCAACTGATGGGCCCTTGGCCCTGATCCTGCCTGTTGCCTTATGACGTTATATCCATTCAAATATTATTTTCTTTTTTTTAAAAAAATGTATTTATTTGGCCATGTTGGGTCTTAGCTGCAGCATCTTCTTTGTGCCAGGAGGCATCTTTCCTTGTAGAGTGTGTGGGCTTAAATGCCCCGAGGCATGTGGGATCATATTTTTTCTGCCAGGAATTGAAGCTGTGTGCCCTGCATTGCAAGGTGAATTCTTAACCACTGAACTGCCAGGGAAGTCCCTAATTATTATTTTATTGTTCTAAAATTAAGTATTACCTTTACTTAGTGTTCTCTAGCATCTCTTTTTGCCCTATATTCACACTTGTGATGAGTTCCAGATTCAGATCCTAGCTGCTTACAACTTGCTAGATCTTACTGTAAGTGCAGGCTCTGTCTCAGTGATAGGGCCAAGACTCATATTTTGAGATGTTAAGAGAAGACCAGAAATAAAAATGGAAATAAAACAGAATCTCAATAAATTTCAGGGATTTTTTGGTTTTGTTATTGTGGAGGACAGTGATTTCTCCATTTTGTTCTTCTCTCTCCAGTACCTGTATTAAAACATGAACCGTCTTAAGAGGATGAAACTTATGATGCTCTCATAATCAGGGTCAAGCACTGCTCCAGGCCTTATTACCTACTACTTAATTCTCACACAAGCTTATAGAAAAAATATTATGATCTTGTTTTATTGCTGAGGAACCAAAGTCCAGAGGTGTCAAGTAAGTTGCAAAGGCACACAATCTTGTAATAGAGCAGGCATTCCAATCTAACCACATTATTACACCTAGACACATCCATGCGCCGTAAGGCCTCCCCTGGAATAAGATGTATCCAGTACATCTCCTGAACCACATACACTTATCCAAATGAGGAGGTTAAATGCCAATGGTTATTTCTATTTTTTAAAGTAGAGAAAACTGGATTGTAAAGAATGTGTATGGCTTGTTTATCATCTCTTGGTAAAAAGAAGACATAGGACTGGAAAGCAGATGTAGGAACAGACCTAGTTTAACATTTTAAAAAATATACCATGAGATTTAGAACTAAGAGAAAGTGGATGGGTATATGCTTTCATAATTAATTATTGATGTATTTGATCTTCCTAACTACTTTCTAATTGATCATATTCTCCTTTGTCACAATTGTATTTTCCTTCTGATTAGTCTTTGCATAAAATCCTGCTACAGAACTTCTTTTTACATTTCCACTAATGTAAATAATGCAGTGCATGGTATCAAGCCAAAGGGATATCTTCTAGTATGAAAAAATTTCCAACTGGAAATTCTATTTTTAACCAAATTTCCAGACTCAAAAAATGAAAAGGTCTTTTTCTTTAATGAATGTTGATTATCATTTTTTGTTTTGAAAAAGGAGCCATCATTATGCATTGCCAGTTTTCCAACAACGCTAGATAGGAATACTTCTATTTTGAATATGCTGTAAATTTTTAGACTTGGAGGGTACTGACATAGGAGCCAGCCTGTCTCAGTTCATATCCTGGTTCCATCTTTTATCAGCTGTGTGATCATGAGTAAGTTACCAAACAATTCTGTGCTTCAGTTTTCTTACTGTAAAAATAATACCAATTTTATATGGTTATGAATAGGTGGAAATGGGGATATAGGTAATAAATTTCTCATAATTCTGGCAGATGGTAACTGCTTACTAAGCATTAACTTTTCTTGTTGCTGTGTTTTATTTTAAAGATATATGTTTTCTAAAAAACACACACATTCTTTGAATAAATTTATTTTTCTAAACTTAAGTGGTTATGCACAAAACTGTAAACAAAGATAAATATTTATGAAGGTTCATAGAACCTTATTTAATATATTAAAAACCTAACCAAAATAAACAGAATTATTCCAGCAGGGACATATACAGAAAATATATGGTACATCAGCAAGATTTTTTTTTTTAATTAGTTGGAGGCTAATTACAATATTGTAGTGGTTTTTACCGTCAACAAGATTTTAAATCAGCCATTGTTGTTATTGTTTGCTCAATTGTTTCCGACTCTGCGACCCTGTGGACTGTAGGCCACCAGGATCTTCTGTCCATGGAATTCTCCGGGCAGAAATACTGGAGTGGGTTTCCATTCCCTTCTTGAGGGGATCTTTTGAACCCAGGGATTGAATCTGAGTTGCCTGCATTGCAGGTGGATTTTTACCATCTGAGCCACCAGGGAAGCCCAAAGCAGCCATTAACCACTATCATCTGAATAATTTCATGAAATAGGAACATTTTATAATATTTAGGAAACATAATTTATACACACACACATATATATATATACACTTTAATCCCCATTGAACAAGAGTTATATATACCTTGGAACTCTGATATATCCATTTGAATGAAGAAAGGCAATTCCAAAAAATGCTCAAACTACCGCACAATTGCCCTCATCTCGCACGCTAGTAAACCAATGCTCAAAATTCTCCAAGCCAGGCTTCAACAGTACATAAACCGTGAACTTTCAGATGTTCAAGCTGGTTTTAGAAAAGGCAGAGGAACCAGAGATTAAATTGCCAACATCCGTTGATTTATCAAAAAAGCCAGAGAGTTCCAGAAAAACATCTACTACTGTTTTATTGACTATGCCAAAGCCTTTGACTGTGTGGATCACAACAAACTGTGGAAAATTCTGAAAGAGATGGGAATACCAGACCACCTAACCTGCCTCTTGAGAAATCTGTATGCAGGTCAAGAAGCAACAGTTAGAACTGGACATGGAACAACAGACTGGTTCCAAAGGGAAGGGAGTATGTCAAGACTGTATGTTGTCACCCCGCTTATTTAACTTATATGCAGAGTACATCATGAGAAAGGCTGGATGGGAGGAAGCACAAGCTGGAATCAAAATTGCAGGGAGAAATACCAATAACCTCAGATTTGCAGATAACACCACCCTTATGGCAGAAAGTGAAGAAGAACTAAAGAGCCTTTTGATGAAAGTGAAAGAGGAAAGTGAAAAAGTTGGCTTAAAGCTCAATATTCAGAAAACTAAGATCATGGCATCTGGTCCCATCACTCCATGACAAATAGATGGGGAAACAGTGGAAACAGTGATAGGCTTTATTTTTGGGGGCTCCAAAATCACTGCAGATGGTGACTGCAGCCTTGAAACTAAAAGACTCTTGCTCCTTGGAAGAAAAGTTTTGACCAACCTAAACAGCATATTAAAAAGCAGAGACGTTACTTTGCCAACAAAGGTCCATCTAGTGAAAGCTATGGTTTTTCCTGTATATGGATGTCAGTTGAATTATAAAGAAAGCTGAGCACCAAAGAATTGATGCTTTTGAACTGTGGTGTTGAAGAAGACTCTTGAGAGTCCCTTAGACTGCAAGGAGATCCAACCAGTTCAGACACAACTGAGTCAATACAACTGAGCAACTGAACTGAGCTGAATATGTACCTTGGATAGACACTAAAATATTATCATTGATTATAATTAAGTGATAGGAGTGTGAATGACTTTGTTCCAGTATTTTCCAAATTTCCTGCATCAAATTTATATTATTTTATGATAAAAATTTGTATATATTTTAAGTATATTATTAAGATGTTTCTATAGTATGACCTCATAATCCATAATTATTTAGTATCTCATCCAGTTTTTAACTGATGGGTCACTGTGAGAGTCCCTTGGATGGCAAGGAGATCCAACCAGTCCATCCTAATGGAAATCAGTCCTGAATATTCATTGGGCGGTCTGTTGTTGAAGCTGTAACTGGAATACTTTGGCCACCTGATGTGAAGAACTGACTCATTTGAAAAGACCCTGATGCTGGGAAAGATTGAAAGCGGGAGTAGAAGGGGATGACAGAGGATGAGGTGGTTTAATGGCATCACCAGCTCAATGGACATGAGTTTGAGTAAACTCCAAGAGTTGGTGACGGACAGGGAAGCCTGGCAAGCTGCAGTTCATTGGTCGCAAAGAGTCGGACACGACTGAGCGACTGAACTGAACTGAATTGTATTTCTTATATTTTAGCTTCAGAAAATAATAAATAAGAAAGAAAAATGTAGTAAAATATAAATTTCAGCATTATATATAAGACCAAAGAACTGAAATAGTATAGAGGAAAAATATTTACGGGAAGCCCAAATATAATAAGGCACAGTGGTTCAGTCTAGTAGTATGGAAACTGTATGTGTCATTTGTATACACACACACATACACAGAAATGATTTCTAAAAGACATGCTTGAAAATCTGTCACTAAATATAAAATCTAAAGGATATTTCTGTATGTTTAACACTAATTACTTCTGGAGGATAACTTTTCTCAGTTTTGTTCCTATGATTCTTCATTTTTCAAATTTTAAAGTATATTGCTTATTTTTTATAGTAAGAAGATAAAAATACCCTACTAAGTAGATAAAACTTTTAATAAGTGCTTTCTTAAAGTCCCAAAAGTAGATGTTTTCTGCTCCTTCCTAAGTCATGTGGCTGCCATTTTATTTTATTTAATAAATGACAACTCAACTTACATCATTTTGAAATGATGCATTCTCCAGTATTTGTAGCGGGACACTCTCCCTTAAAACCTTTACCTGTGAGCTTCCTCCTGAGCCTTTTTGAGTCAGTATCTCCTCTGTGGTCCAGCTTGAGCAGCTCTGTACTAAATCACCTTGACAGTTGTCTGTTCCCATTATATCATCAGCTCCTACCTCGCATGCTGACCCCACATCCCTCTCAGCCATTACTTGCCTCTCCCAAGTGCAGACAGTCTCAAAACAGAGAATCATTTTTCTTTGTGAAAAGAGATACACCAATGTTAGAGATATCTTCCTGAATTTCCATGCAAGATTATTATTTTTAGAACTGGATTAGTACTCTCAAGAAGTAAGACCAAGCTGTGCTCTGTTGTATAATTGGACCTTTCAATGCAAAGTATTTTCCCCAGAGACCATCACAGTGGCAGACTGTGTCCATTATACAAAGAGGAGTCATTGACAAATTCATAATAAGAACATACCTGCATGTACTTAAAGTATATAACTAAGATGGTCATGTCATTTGACCTTATAATTCTTTGTTATCTACAGTGAATTACGCTGAAAGGAAATTCTTTAAGGTGAATTAGGAAATGGGATGAGGGTTGGGATAAACCCAGAAGCGTTGAAGCGCAATGGGGAAGTGTCATTTGGGGAAAAACATAAATTCCTGTTTTACCAATTCCCATATTCCCTAGAGCTAGTCATGCTCAGGCTAAATAAATACTTTTTTTCTAAATATTTGATCAGCATTTCTAAATGTCTTTTAATGATAGGCATGATGTGTAGAGTTGGTGGCCAGGAGAGGGCCGGCCACATGCCACCTTAAGGAACTCTCAATCAAGGGGGAAGAACAATGTCAAGAAGCAAGCAAAAGGTCTGTAGCTTTGAGAAAAGTGTTCAGAGGAATGTATCCAGCTTTGCCTGGGCAAAAGAAAACTCACAAGCAGAGAGACTTGGTCTTGTCTTAGTGAATTTTACCATCTTTAATTAACATTGATGGCACAGTTTTGTCCAGTGGATTGCAGACACACTACAAATTTAATGAATTACTTAATGATCATTACCTGTGACCAGTTTATGAAGACCTTCTTTTCAGTGTGTCCTTACATACCTTGGGCTTCCCTGGTGGCTCAGAGGTTAAAGCGTCTGCCTGTAATGTGGAAGACCCGGGTTCGATCCCTGGGTTGGGAAGATCCCCTGCAGAAGGAAATGGCAACCCACTCCAGTATTCTTGCCTGGAGAATCCCATGGATGGAGGAGCCTGGTAGGCTACAGTCCATGGGGTCGCAAAGAGTTGGACACGACTGAGAGACTTCACTTCACTTTTATATACCTTAGGTACTTTCACATCTTACTCTATTTGTTTTGCTTACATGTTTCCCTCTTCTAAGCCGAAAACTTCAAAGGTGATGGTCCAATTACCAGGTGCTGATACATAGCAAATACTCAGTAAAGATGGATTAACTGAGTAAACACACTATTTCATATTTTAAACCTCGTATAACTCTTCTTTTTAAGGAACATTCAAAAAACATAGAAGTTTATAATAGGCAACTTTATTTTTTGTTGAATTCCACTGACATAAAATAACACAAGCACAAGTGTACTAGTACACTAGTACACTTGTACTAGCACAAGTGTAAGATGATCAAAATTATTGGATGATGAGGTAGGAGAAAGTGTTAGGGAAAGCCAGAAAACTACACCAAAAACTGCTGAAGGGAACCAGAGTGGGAGAGGCTATCAAATTGAAGAAAAGATGTATTAAAAATTGGGATTGACATATATACCCTACTATGTGTAAGCTAGATAACTGATGAGAACCTAATGTAAAGCACAGGGAACTCTGCTCAGGGCTCTGTGGTGACCTAAATGGTAAGGAAATCCAAGCAAGAGGGGATACATGTATACATATGGGCTTCCCAGGTATCTTAGTGGTAAAGAATCTACCTGCCAGTGCAGGAGACACAGGAGACATGGGTTCGATCCCTGGGTCAGGAAGATCCCCTAGAGGAGGAAATGGGCACCCACTCTGGTATTCTTGCTTGGAGAATCCCATGGACAGAAGAGCCTAGTGCGCTATGGTCCATGGGGGCGCAGAGTCAGACGTGACTGAGTGACTGAGCACACACACAGGTATATATGTAGCTGGTTCACTTTGGTGTACAGCAGAAAGTAACACAACATTGTAAACCAACTATGCTGCAGTAAAAATTAGGAAAAAAAATTATAGATTTGTCATGTTGCCAAGTTGATCTGATTCTCATCTAGGAAACCTGGGCAGCTAGCCATCTTGTTGTGACCCCAGAGAGTTCATCCCTAGGCTCTCTCTTCAGAGAAGATCATGCATTTTCATCTTTTACCATCTGACTTAAAGGGTATAGACAAATACTTCACCCAGTTTTATGCTACTTTATTGTCCGAAGTATTGAAACACTGGATGAATAAATTGCCCGGATACCACCAAACCACAGAATTCATGGGAACTCCAACAGCAGGTGGAATATCATTTTCAACATGACTTTAATGACTGTTAAATTGGTTTGGCAGTGTCTATATGTGGGAAGAGATGGGGAGCAGAGAAAAGGGGTCCCTTAGTGGTTGTGGGGAAAGGATTGAGAGGGAAAGAGGACTTTAGACCCGATTTCAGAAAGTCGTTAGTGATGCATCAGTCTGTAATTGGCTGAGTTCCAAGGAACCATCAGTTTCTGCCTTTTTGGATCAATGTGCAATTTTGTGAGGCTGTGACAGCCTGGCGCTGAGTGGGTTGTAAGTGAAGTACACCTGCCTTGCCTTACAAAAGACAGGACTGGCAAGGGAAATCCATCTGACATTGTGACCAGCCAAATTAATAAAGAGCAACCAACTTTTCAGCTCTACAGAACTGTACTTCAGTGGCTATTTTTTTAATATCTTCAAGTAATTTCCTGTATTTTCCCATTCCTGCTTCTAGCATGTAAATAAGGAGAACCATAGAGTATTTAGATTCATAGCACAACTGAACTTTTCCATTTTCTTTCCTTCCCCTCCTGTTTAGAAATGTTGCATTATGCACCATTTGCACAATACCAGGATAAGGTCAGCTGCACAAATATGAATTTCTGGTTTGAGCAAGAAAATAAAAAAAAGTAACTAGATTGTGTTGTAAGAATGATTAGTGTGAGAAATGGTGCTTAAAGAGACACAAGATATGTATATCACATCTAAGAATCTAATAGGGAAATTTTTTACTTTGTAAGATAGGCCTTAAAAAATATGTTTGTAAAAAAATGAGTGTAAAAGTTTGGGAGGAAATAGCATTTTAACTTATCTGCATAAGCACTTTTATATGCATTAGTTTTGTGGCGACGTAGTATCAGTTCAGTTCGTTGCTCAGTCGTGTCTGAGTCTTTGCGACCCCATGAATTGCAGCACACAGGCCTCCCTGTCCGTTACCAACTCCCAGAGTTTACTCAAACTCATGTCCATTGAGTCAGTGATGCCATCCAGCCATCTCATCCTCTGTTGTCCCCTTCTCCTCCTGCCTTCAATCTTTCCTAGCATCAGGGTCTTTTCCAATGAGTCAATTCTTCACATGAGGTAGCCAAAGTATTGGAGTTTCAGCTTCAACATCAGTCCTTCCAATGAACACCCAGGACTGATCTCCTTTAGGATGAACTAGTTGGATCTTCTTGCAGTCCATGGGACTCTCAGGAGTCTTCTCCAACACCACAGTTCAAAAGCATCAATTCTTCGGTGCTCAGCCTTCTTCACAGTCCAACACTCACATCCACACATGACTACTGGAAAAAACATAGCCTTGACTAGATGGACCTTTGTTGGCAAAGTAATGTCTCTGCTTTTAAATATGCTGTCTAGGTTGGTCATAACTTTCCTTCCAAGGAGTAAGCATCTTTTAATTTCATGGCTGCAATCACCATCTGCAGTGATTTTGGAGCCCAAAAAAATAAAGTCAGCCACTGTTTCCACTGTTTCCCCATCTATTTCCCATGAAGTGATGGGACCAGATGCCATGATCTTAGTTTTCTGAATGTTGAGCTTTAAGCCAACTTTTTCACTCTCCTCTTCTCACTTTCATCAAAAGGCTTTTAGTTCCTCTTCACTTTCTGCCATAAGGGTGGTGTTCATCTTGCATATCTGAGGTTATTAATATTTCTCCTGGTAATCTTGATTCCAGTTTGTGCTTCTTCCAGCCCAGGTTTTCTCATGATGTACTCTGCATATAAGTTAAATAAGCAGGGTGACAATATACAGCCTTGATGTACTCCTTTTCCTATTTGGAATCAGTCTGTTGTTCCATGTCCAGTTCTAACTGCTGCTTCTTGACCTGCATATAAGTTTCTCAAGATGCAGGTTAGGTGGTCTGGTATTCCCATCTCTTGAAGAATTTTCTACAGTTTATTGTGATCCACATAGTCAAAAGCTTCGGCACAGTCATTAAAGCAGAAATAGATGTTTTTCTGGAACTCTCTTGCTTTTTCGATGATCCAGTGGATGTTGGCAATTTGATCTATGGTCCCTCTGCCTTTTCTAAAACCGGCTTGAACATCTGGAAGTTCACCGTTCACGTATTGCTGAAACCTGGCTTGGAGAATATTGAGCGTTACTTTCATCAGCAATCAATGCAAAGAAATAGAGGAAAACAACAGAATGGGAAAGACTAGAGATCTCTTCAAGAAAATTAGAGATACCAAGGGAACATTTCATGCAAAGATGGGTTTGATAAAGGACAGAAATGGTATGGACCTAACAGAAGCAGACGATATTAAGAAGAGGTGGCAAGAATACACAGAAGAATTGTACAAAAAAAGATCTTCACAACCCAGATAATCACGATGGTGTGATCACTCACCTAGAGCCAGACATCCTGGAATGTGAAGTCAAGTGGGCCTTAGAAAGAATCACTATGAACAAAGCTAGTGGTGGTGATGGAATTCCAGTTGAACTATTTCAAATCCTGAAAGATGATGCTGTGAAAGTGCTATACTCAATATGCCAGCAAATTTGGAAAACTCAGCAGTGGCCACAGGACTGGAATAGGTCAGTTTCATTCCAATCCCAAAGATAGGCAATCCCAAAGACATTGTATAGTGATTAAGAAAAGTTTTGTTCATTATACAGACTCGGATTGAAGTCCTATCTTCACCTCATTTTTGTTCTGTTCCCAGTCAAACCTGAACCTCTCAAAGTCTGTGTGTCTTCATTTGTAAAATAGGGAAATAATCATATAAGTATCTTATATAATGGTTGTGGGAATGAATGAGAGTAAACATATAGTACATGGTTCATAGTAAGCATACAGTGTGTTTGCTATTAGTACTGCTTATAATTTGTTCAGTCACTCAGTCTGACTCTTTGCGACCCCATGGACTGCAGCATGCCAGGCTTTCCTGTCCTTCACCATCTCCCGGAGCTTGCTCAAACTCATATCCATTGAGTTGGTGATGCCATCCAACCATCTTGCCCACTGTCATCCCCTTCTCCTCTTGCCTTCCATCTTTCCCAGCATCAGAGTCTTTTCCAATGAGTTGGCTTTTTGCATCAGGTGGCCAAATTATTGGAGCTTCACTTTCAGCAGCAGTCCTTCCAGTGAATATTCAGGGTTGATTTCCTTTATGATGGACTGGATTGATTTCCTTGTAGTCCAAGGGACTCTCAAGAGTCTTCTCCAACACCACAGTTTGAAAGCATTAGTAATAGTTTTGATGCTTATAAGAAAGGAAAGGAAAGTTCAGTCATGTCTGACTCTTTGCAACTACATGGACGGTAGTCTACTAGGCTCCTCCGTCCATGGGATTTTCCAGGCAAGGGTACTGGAGTGGGTTGCCATTTCCTTCTCCAGGGAATCTTCCTGACCCAGGGATTGAACCCAGGTCTCCTACATTGCAGGCAGATGCGTTATTGTCTGAGCCACCAGGGAAGCATGCTTATAAATAGTACTAAAAAATTGCTCCAAATTCCACAGTATTCCTCAACCCATTTGGCAGCAAGATCTGTACTTTTTTTTTTTTAATGCCATAGTTGCATTGCATACTGCTGCTGCCTGCTGCCAAGTCACTTCAGTCAGGTTGACTCCGTGTGATCCCATAGACGGCAGCCCACCAGGCTCCGCCGTCCCTGGGATTCTCCAGGCAAGAACACTGGAGTGGGTTGTCATTTCCTTCTCCAATGTGTTAAAGTAAAAAGTGAAAGTGAATTTGCTCAGTCGTGTCCGACTCTTAGCGACCCCATGGACCGCAGCCTACCAGGCTCCTCCATCTATGGGATTTTCCAGGCAAGAGCACTGGAGTGGGGTGCATTGCATACTACTTAAATGTAAAAAAATTTTGGTTTCATAGACATTTCTGTCTAGAGGTAACTTGCATGAGATTTTGACCATAAAACCTTTGTAACATCTTTTCTTACCAAAAGAAAGTGGGTTTGCCAAGAACAAATGCAAAACCAGTTTCCTGTGATATGACAGTACTATAGACATTCTGAAATGTCATTGAGATAAACTTGTAACGAAATGATGGTCTAGTGCAGGAAATTTCCTATGTGTGCTCTTTTAATGCAGTTGGAAGAGTGGGGGAAAGGGAGGGAGGAACAGAGGGAGGGAGGAAGGAACCATAAGTAGGCAGGGAAGTTTCCTCAAGAAATTAAGTACTAGTTATAATACCTGGGGACCTTCTTGCTCAAATTGTTTCAAGGTTCTTCTCAATCTAGCTTCAGCAAAGATCATCTTTACCCTTTATCCTCCCTCTTTCACCCACATTTCTAGGTGCATCCTTGTTTCATTGTTAAGCTAGAACTAACACACTGCCCCTGTGTCCTAACTCATTGGACAATTCCTCTTTTTTTTTTTCCCTACTTGAAAAGTTGCTCTGTATCTAATACTTAGCTAGGGAAATACATCTATTCCTAATAGTACTAAGCAAATGCCCCACTCCCTTAAGTAGAGTGAGATTTTCCATTCACTTATATTATCTGCTTGTATTTAATGCTTTATATGTTCCTTCTCCCTAGTCTCTGGCCCCAGGAAGAAGGCAATTTTTTGTGTATTATCCTCCAGCACAAAACACTATACACAAAAGTGTTTGCTGACTTTTCAGACATTCAGGCATATTTGTATGGTGTGTCTGTGTGAATATATTTGTGTGTGTTTGTATATTTTTAGTACATGGCATGGTTTCTAATGAGGGCAGAAGAATTCATACCTTGGTCTATGCATCAGTTCAGACACAAGGAACAGGATCGGAAACAGAGAAGTCTGCTTGGTGAAGCATGATAACTCCAACATGCTTTGCCCATCTTCAAAAAGAAATTCAACAGGATAAGTGCAATTAGGGATGTGGTATTTCACCTGTGGAGGCCCAGCTGGCTATGGCTCATGTGAACTTGCTTTCAGCACTTGAAAGTGAAAATCATTTTGATCAAAGTCCCAAGTTAGATTGCACACTGGAAATTGATTCATCTATGTTATATCATAGACTGAGAAATACTTTGGCAGTTTCTACCCGAGAAAACCAACTTGAAAATCATATAAGGCTTGTCACTCCAGGAGACTAGATATATGAAAGGAGTTTCATGTGGACATTTGGAAAGTACTATACTAAACTGAACTATTGCCAAGATTATTAATGCATCACTTTGATGAGCCAAGAATTTCCATTTTTCCCTATAGGGGGTAATGTCTTAGATCATCTGAGGTAGAAAGAGGACATAGCTTTTTATTTTAAGAAGAAAGAATTTCAACTTGAAGAAAAGAATTGCAGCTAGGTTTTGACAGAGGCTGTTGGGAAGTGGAGGCAAACATGATGCTTTATAAATGTTGGTATTATGATCAAATCACTTTTGGTAGGTGCCTTCTGATCATCTAATTAGTATAATGTCAGCTGGGCTTGAGAATCATTTCTTTTTTATAAACCATCTGTTTTGTCATAAAAGTTTCTTTATAAGCCATATGCAGGCAGAGTGTTTGTTCTTTTTCCCAACATTATCTTCTGTTTGTTTCTACATCCTGTGTCCTGAAATATAGTATTAACCTGTCTAGGAAGGGTATAGGGAGTGGAACAGAATAAAGAAAGAAATATACAGCAAATTTAAAAAATCAGTTGAAGATATACTGTGGAATCAGTGATTCGTGGACATTGAAGAACACATCATCTCCAGCCGTTCTCTTGAAAAAGCAATTCTGTTTCCAAAATAGTGAGCTTTAGGTCACATTGACTTTGGAGCTTCAATTTTCCTTTTTAAAAACAGGTGTCATAAAAATGGGAGATTTTTGTTGTAAGTTAATTAGATTTAGTGAATATATAAAAGGACAGTACAGGAGAAACTACATGTTATAATAAATGATATACTAAGGATAATTTTATAAGCTGTAAAATACAAAAAAAATGAGAGTAGTAACAGTTAGATGCATTTTAATCATTGCAGTAAACAATTATTAGCCACTAGAAAGCAGGTTAGTGTTAGTCATTTAATGATAATTCTCTACCGTTAGTGATTTGCCAAATTCCTCTTCCCTAACAGGTCCTTCCTGCATACCTATAAGTATAGTTGGTTTTGCAAGCTACTAAGGTTGATGGCTATAAAATACCTATTCAGGATTCTTTTTTCCTTTACCGTAGACTTTAACCTATATTCATAGCACAAATCTGTCACACTCCTACGTTCAATTTGATCAGAATTACATGGTATACTTGAGTCCTTTTAAGATGTCAAGAATCTGGCTATGTACCCATAGGTCAAAATCAAACAGAAGATCAAGAGCTTTGATATTAGTTTGGGAATGTATAGATAGAGTCCTGTGAAAGCAAGGAAATCATTGAATGCTCTTAAACATTTCAATAAGCTTTGTGGATGATGAACATTTTCAAAGGCATGCAACTCACATAAGGAAAATATAGCATTTTCTTCATTGGGAAAAAATTTGATTGTAATAGTAGATGGGGAAACAATGGAAACAGTGAGAGACTTTATTTTTTTGGCTCCAGAATCTCTGCAGATGATGGCTGCAGCCATGAAATTAAAAGATGCTTGCTCCTTGGAAGAAAACCTATGACCAACCTAGACAGCATATTAAAAAGCAGAGACATTACTTTACCAACAGAGGTCCATCTAGTCAAAGCCAGGGTTTTTGCAGTAGTCATATATGGATGTGAGAGTTGGACTATAAAGAAATCTGAGCACTGAAGAATTGATGCTTTTGAACTGTGGTGTTGGAGAAGACTCTTGAGAGTCCCTTGGACTGCAAGATCCAACCAGTCCATCCTAAAGGAAATCAGTCCTGAATATTCACTGGAAGGACTGATGTTGAAGCTGAAACTCCAATATTTTGGCCACCTGATAAAAAGAACTGACTCAATGGAAAAGACCCTGATGCTGGGAAAGATTGATGGTGGGAGGAGCAGGGGACACCAGAGGATGAGATGGCTGGATAGCATCACCAACTCAATGGACATGAGTTTGAGTAAACCCCGGGAGTTGGTGATGGACAGGGAAGCCTGACGTGCTGCAGTCCATGGGGTTGCGAAGAGTCGGACACGGCTGAGCAACTGAACTGAACTGATTCACAGTGTTAATGTTATTAATTTATATTTGTACAGCACTTTATACTGTTCTAAGTGCTTTAAAGCAAATTATCTTACAACAATGTTTAATTTCACTCATTTCATGTTAATTTGCAGATATTAAGCTTGAAAACCATGGCAGAAAACAACTCAAGATTCATATTGGCTTAAACATTTTGAGTGCCTATTCAGCACAGAACTTTCTCATTCTTTTTAGGATGTAATATTCCAGCCTACTGCAGTAATTAGTGTCTTCTCTTATAAACATAGTGAGGTGAGGCTAAGAAACTTGGCCAGTCTCACAGAAACATTAGTGATAGAGCTAGGATTTGAGCCAAGTCTTCTGACCTCTTGGCCAGCATGGTTGCTGGCCATGCATACAGCCCAAGTTGCTCTGTGAGACTGATTCTGACTGTGAGGGGAGAGAGGGGGAATGAAACTGGCCATAGGACAAAAAACATGCTGTGTTAAAGAGAAAGTCACCCTACAGGTTGTGATGTATTTCATGAGGTAAAAATGAATAAATACTAAGCAAATTGTGCCATGGATTTCCATAGTTCCTCTGTCCACATGCTGACCGTAATGATTGAATTGTCTTTGTGAAAACAGGTCAGATGGAGACAATCAATTGTTTAAAAATGTGGATGAAAAAAATTATTTGAAAACAGTCTCTGAAAACAAATTATTTTCAATATAATTTCAGAGTCCAGAGGAACTGATTTTGGAATTGAGGGCAAAAATAACATCCACAGAATTATATACTTTCCTAGGATATAGTACTTTCTACTGAACTAGTGATACAAGGACACATGAAATCATTCATTTTAGGAATACCAAACCACCCCTCCAGCGTACACACTATGTGACTGAAAAACACGACTTGAGAAAATGAGGAGTTATAGTGAGGACTGTGATGAGGCAGATGTAGTGAGAACTGGAAGGAAGCAGATAGGATCCCAGAACCTTAGGGATCCTGAGAGTTCCAGCATAGCATGAGGCATTCCAAGTATCCTGAAGCAGCAAATTCCAGCCAGCACAGATGTTTTGCTTATTCATTGCTGACTCAAACACTGATAGAATGCATGACTCTCTTGATGATCCCTTTAGTGATCAAGGTGTATTAAGCTCGGTATCTTTTGCCGGAGTGAATCTTCTGGGTAAATAATGAGAGATATAAACTTTGTATCATATATAGGCATATGTGGTAAACATATTTTGAATGTAGTCAAATTCTTAGATTATAATAACCGACATAGTATTAAGAACAATGGTATACGTGTAATAATGATGTGTTCAGGTTCCACTCCATTTCTACTGCCAAGACTTGTTGATTTTTCTTGTAATTTTACTTTCTTTTCTCTGCTTATTTCTTTATAGGCATCTGAGTGAGTAGAAAGACAGTATATACAGAAATTTAACATGTCAGGGAGCCTAGAAAATTTCTAGTTAAGTGTTTTCTAAACTGTATTTTATAATAAATTAGTTGCACAAAATATGCTTAAAGGGGGATTTCATGGTTATATAAGCTAGGAAAAATATGGCATTTCATATTTCTTCTTAAAAATTCACAGTATATATTGACAGAGTAAAGACCCTGAGACATTTTGCAATTAAAGATAGCGGCTTCATTTTGTTTGACTCAGTTTCCCCCCCCCCAAATTTATACTAATAGACCCTAACTTACATGCTATTAACGCTAATAGAAATCAAGAAACTAGTATTCTCTAATTACTCTTAGGGGAAAAAAAGTTTATTGTAAGCCTTTATTCACTGGAGAAACAGCATAGTAGAACTGATGACACACGTTGGTAAACATGTGTTTGGGGTCCTATAAGTCTTATTAATGAAGTACCACGTGACCCTTTTATGGGTCAGATTCGACTTCTTCCATGTGCACTTCTAGAGGGTTTTTATCATTCATTTCATATCAAGAGATTTGCTCTAGTATGTTGCTTATGAAATTTGTCAGTTCCCTGGCTGAGGCAGTTGGCCCAGCTACCTAAGCAAGGAAGTTCTCTCTGAACAATGCCTAATTGTTCTGGTGAAAAATACAGTTATCACACTGAGTCCTCATATGGGAACTAAAACTATGAGAGACTTTTTTTGACTCTGAACATCAGATTTCTGTTTAGGCTTCCAACAGCCTATTAATCAATGCACAGTGACTATTCACTTACCACCATCAATGAAGGAAGCGTATATGTCTTAATACCAAACAAGTTGTCTTTTAAAAATTGTTTTAAATCTATGATTTATATGTCACATGCCACTAACTGAACCCCAGAACTATTTTTAATTGAAGAATAATTGCTTTACAATATTGTGTTGGCTTCTGCCACACAGCAATGTGAATCAGCTGTAAGTAGACATAAGTCCCCTCTCTCTTTAATCCCCTTCCCCCAGCCTACCCCTCTAGGTTATCACAGAGCGCCAGGCTGAGCTCCCTGTGTTATTCAGCAACTTCCCACTATACACACGGTGGTGTATGTATGTCAGTGCTATTCTCTCTGTTGTCCCACTTTCTCCTTCCCCCACTGTGTCCACAAGTCTGTTCTCTACATCTGCATCTCTATTCCTGTTCTGCAATTAGGTTCATCAGTACCATTTTTTCTAGATTCTATATGTATGTGTTAATATACAATATTTGCTTTTTTCTTTCTGACTTACTTCACTCTGTGTGACAGGCTCTAGGTTCATCTGCCTCAGTTCAACTGACTCAAATTTACTGATACAAAATCCAAAGAATCTTTTTCCCACCTTTGCATAATTGAGTTATCCAATTGAATGTGGTATTGCAAAAAAAATAAAACGCTTGAAATGTTAACTTTTATCTTTTGATCCTTCTTTTCACATTCTGTTGCTGTGAATATGTTTGAAAGTTGTCAGGTTAGCTCTTCCTTTTACATTGCTTTCATATCATCCCCGATATTCCCTGCACACACACACATACCAACACACCATTCAGGCATTGACACAATCACCAATATAAAAGTGATGAAGGACAAGTGCAAAGGCAAAGTCTGCAGCATGCTGCTCAAGGCTTCTGCCCGACTTGATAAATTAACGCTTTTGAGCGACAGTTGATGGTTATGCTAAGTATAAACCTATAAATCCAGACTTCATCACATCCCATTATCTTGTCCACAAGGATATCATATGTTCTGCTAAAATCCAAGAAACACTCTATGTCATTCTTCTAGTTTGCTAGTCTAACAAAGCTAGAAAAGGAGAAAGGTGTATGGTATGGCTAGTCCCATTGATCCAAGCCATGAGAGAACTTTGTAAAAATTCTAGTTTTATATTACTGCATTTCTCCTTGTACATTATTCGGTACAAGTCTGTCTTCATCTCTTCAAAATAAGAATCAACGATCCCCTCCAGTCTATTGGCAGCTCTCTCATCTTCCAAGGTTTTGCAAATGTTACTTAACAGTTATTCTCAGTGCTGCTTACAGCTTAACTTGCTCATGTGTAAAGGATCATTCATCCAAATATTTTAAAAATATTGATATTTTAGGCTTGACTCAACTCATAATTCAAATAAATAGTTTCTCAAATTTTTCCTTATAAACTAATATGCTCATAATATTCTATCACGGATACATCTATCTTGCCCCTATCCCATCCAAATCAGTGAATGATAGAATAACACAAAAATAAGAATAAATTTATAATAGTGCTCACAAATTAGTATCAATGGCCATCCTTGGATTGAAAATCCTGAAAATCAAATGCATATTGAACTAGTTTGGTAGAGAAACAAGAGTGGAAGAAACCATAATTCATATTAAGTAGAAAACCTTAGTAAAGGGAAAGGCAGGTTCTGTGGTGTTTGAATTTCATGATCAATAATACATGATAAGCTCTTTGGGACAGTGCTTCTGACACCTCTGTGAGCATCTGCCTTGGCTAGAGAACCTGTTCAAATGCAGAGTCTGATTAGAAGGTCTGGAGCGATGACCAGGAGTCTGCATGTCATTCCAGACAGTGCTGAGTCTGCTGTTTCTCGGGCCTCGTTTTGAGTAGCGGGGGTCTTGATCAGAGGCTCTCTGGAGTACCCAGCCGTCTGTTTTAGCAAATCCTCCAGAGGATGCTGATAGAGGCGCAAATGTGAGACCCGCTATTAGTTAAGTGACCGGGTGCCTTTAGTTCAGCTGGACTGTTGTTCTCCTTTTACCATTACTTCCATTTCCTCCTCTATTCCAAGCTGCAAGCTCTCTAAGTGTGTTCTCCAAGATTAAAATCTTACTAACTCTGCTCTCATAAAGAATGAATCAGTTTGCTAAGGATGCCTTGCAGTGTTGATTTTAGGTAGAGCAAAGCAAACTCAAAAATGGAAACAGTGTCAGACTTTATTTTCATGGGCTCCAAAATCCTGGCAGATGGTGACTGAAGCCATGAAATTAAAAGACGCTTTGCTTCTTGGAAAGAAAGCTCTGATGAACCTAGACAACATATTAAAAAGCAGAGACATCACTTTGCAGACAAAGGTCCATATATCAAATATATTGTTTTCCTAGTAGTCATGTACGAATGTGAGATTTGGGCCATAAAAAAGGCTGAGTGCTTAAGAACTGATGATTTTGAACTGTGGTACTGGAGAAGACTCTTAAGAGTCTCATAGACAGCAAGGAGATCAAAGCAGTCAGTCCTATAGGAAGTCAACCCTGAATATTCATTGGAAGAATTGATGCTGAAGCTGAAGCTCCAATACTTTGGCCACCTGTTGCAAAGAGCTGATTCATTGGAAAAGACCTGGAAAGATTGAGGGCAAGAAGAGAAGGGGGTAACAGAGGATGAGATGGTTGGATGGCATCATCAACTCAATGGACATGAGT
The DNA here is from genome assembly GCF_019320065.1 of Cervus canadensis. Lineage (NCBI taxonomy): Eukaryota > Metazoa > Chordata > Mammalia > Artiodactyla > Cervidae > Cervus > Cervus canadensis. Next base: position 52,150,499 of record NC_057393.1, on the reverse strand, counting down.
TTGAGCAAACTCTGGGAGATTGTGAAGGACAGGGAAGTCTGGCATGCTGCAGTCCATGGGGTTGCAAAGAGTCAGACACAACTGAGTGACTGAACAACAGCAACAAAGAAAACTCCCAGATAACTTTTATCTCTACCATCTGCTTGAAAGGAGAGAGAAAGGAAAATCTGTTCAAGTGACCCACTCAAAGTTGAAGAATTTCTTGCTTTAGCATATGAATAACAGTGTGAAATCCCACTCATCTTTCCTAGAGTTAGCCTCCCAGTTGACACGGAAACCACCACTTATATGGAGCTTGTGTCTAGTTTTGCTCTTAATGTTTTTAGGGACCAGCCAAGGACAACCCCAGAAGCCAATCATATGGTAAAAAATTTGAATGTTACTATTCAAGCTAAAAGCTATTAAGTAAAATGTTTACCCTCCTACCTTGTTAATGATCTGGAAGGTCAGGTTCATATTTAGAATTTGAGATCTTTCAGAGTTATACATGTGAACGTGAAGTCACGGGACAACTTGTACTTGGCCCCCAAGCCCACCACTTTGACCCTAGGCAATGGCCCACTCCCTGTATATGTTTTTTTTCTGTTTGCACCTGTTGATCTCAACATCTTGCATGTAGGCATATCTTAGAGATTTGAGACAATTTCTGCAGCTATGATGCCTAATCAGAGTACAAAGTTAAATGCTGCCAGTGACTGGTAAAGACAACAGAAAGCTTGCCTCCCCAAAATGAAAGATGAAAATCTTATAGGACATGTAAAATTTGATGAACTTATGATTGTCTAGTGAGCATTTGGAGATTTGAAATCACTTTATAATCTTGAGAAAGAAGAATGGAACTGGAGGAATCAACCTGCCTGACTTCAGACTCTACTACAAAGCCACAGTCATCAAGACAGTATGGTACTGGCACAAAGACAGAAATATAGATCAATGGAACAGAATAGAAAGCCCAGAGATAAATCCATGAACCTATGGACACCTTATCTTTGACAAAGGAGGCAAGGACATACAATGGAAAAAAGACAACCTCTTTAACAAGTGGTGCTGGGAAAACTGGTCAACCACTTGCAAAGGAATGAAACTAGAACACTTTCTAACACCATACACAAAAATAAATTCAAAATGGATTAAAGATCTAAATGTCAGACCAGAAACTATAAAACTCCTAGAGGAGAACATAGGCAAAACACTCTCTGATATAAATCACAGCAGGATCCTCTATGACCCACCTCCCAGAATATTGGAAATAAAAGCAAAAATAAGCAAATGGGACCTAATGAAACTTAAAAGCTTTTGTACAACGAAGGAAACTATAAGTAAGGTGAAAAGACAGCCCTCAGATTGGGAGAGAATAATAGCAAACGAAGCAACAGACAAAGGATTAATCTCAAAAATATACAAGCAACTCCTGCAGCTCAATTCCAGAAAAATAAATGACCCAATCAAAAAATGGGCCAAAGAACTAAAAGACATTTCCCCAAAGAAGACATACAGATGGCTAACAAACACATGAAAAGATGCTCAACATCACTCATTATCAGAGAAATGCAAATCAAAACTACAATGAGGTACCATTACACGCCAGTCAGGATGGCTGCTATCCAAAAGTCTACAAGCAATAAATGCTGGAGAGGGTGTGGAGAAAAGGGAACCCTCTTACACTGTTGGTGGGAATGCAAACTAGTACGGCCACTATGGAGAACAGTGTGGAGATTTCTTAAAAAACTGGAAATAGAACTGCCATATGACCCAGCAATACCACTCCTGGGCATACACACTGAGGAAACCAGAGCTGAAAGAGACACGTGCACCCCAATGTTCATCGCAGCACTGTTTATAATAGCCAGGACATGGAAGCAACCTAGATTCCCATCAGCAGACAAATGGATAAAGAAGCTATGGTACATATACACCATGGAATATTACTCAGCCGTTAAAAAGATTTCATTTGAATCAGTTCTAATGAGATGGATGAAACTGGAGCCCATTATACAGAGTGAAGTAAGCCAGAAAGATAAAGATCATTACAGCATACTAACACATATATATGGAATTTAGAAAGATGGTAATGATAACCCTATATGCAAAACAGAAAAAGAGACACAGATGTACAGAACAGACTTTTGGACTCTGTGGGAGAAGGCGAGGGTGGGATGTTTCGAGAGAACAGCATGTTTATTATCTATAGTGAAACATATCACCAGCCCAGGTGGGATGCATGAGACAAGTGCTCGGGCCTGGTGCACTGGGAAGACCCAGAGGGATCGGGTGGAGAGGGAGGTGGGAGGGGGGATCAGGATGGGGAATACATGTAACTCCATGGCTGATTCATGTCAATGTGTGACAAAACCCACTGCAATGTTGTGAAGTAATTAGCCTCCAACTAATAAAAATAATTGAAAAAAAAAAAAAAGAAATCACTTTATATGTTTCCATTCTCGATTATACCGCCAGAATAGAGTAATTCTTTATAAATATCAATAATTCTGGCTTTAGAAATCATTATGTTAAAAAAATAGATAGACAAAGCTAAATCCTCTTGAACATTTTCTTCCTTCACTGTGTATATCACTTTCCTTCATTGTGAACCTTTATCCTGGACAAGACTTTATTTACATTTTTGCCCCAATGCAGGGCTGGTGCTCAGCTGATAGGCACCACACAAAGTTAGCTTTATAAATCTAACAATTTATATATGATATGTGTATATACAATTCATTTAACCCTGAATATTTTATTCTGAACACTCAATCTAAAGGAAGTATAACTTTGAAATGCTAAAAAATATAACCCATTTAGAAATCATAAACTGAATGGCACCCATCACAGTTCCATCATATAATTATTTGCATATTAACTGCAGGACTTCCTAGGTGGCACTAGCAGTAAAGAATCCGCCGGCCAGTGCCGGCACAAGGGATATGGGTTTGATCCCTGGCTCAGGAAGATACCGTGGAGTGGGAAATGGCACCCTACTCCAGTGTTCTTGCCTGGGAAATTCCATGGGCAGAGGAATCTGGTGGACAACAGTCCATGGGGCCACAAGGAGTTGGACAGCACTGAGCAACTGAGGACGTGCACATACACACACATTGACTGAAGGTTGTTGTTGTTGTTGTTTTTAATTGAAAAACAGAAACAATTGAGAACTTTTTGAAAATTACCCTTTTATTTCATTCTTTCTCAGAGTAGCCATGATGATCAATTTAGGATTTCATATTCTATGAATTTTTTTCTTAATGCAACCACTGATTGGCTTTGAGTTTATTATCCTAATCCTTGATATTCTTGTTTTACAATAATCTAGCTCAAATTGTTTTATTTTAGAAATTATATATTTTGATATTTTTAGTATGTTGTTTCATTAGAGAACAGTTACCTTTTTTTCAGTCTTGAAAATCTCTCAGCTATTATTTTTTCAAATATTTCTTTTCTGTAATTTCCTCCACTTTTTTTTTTTTTTTCTGGGTTTGCTGTTGAACATATGCTCCAGCCTCTCCATCTGTCCTACATGTTTTGTACAATTTATCCCTTTGTCCCTCTGGGCTTTTTTCTGGCTGAGTTTCCCAGGACCATCTCTCAGTTCACTAACTTGTGTTTTAATTATATCCAGTTATGTTTGCCGTTTCTAACTTATATTTAAATACTGTTATATTTTCCCAATGATTTCTAATTAATCCTCTTTCACAAGACATAAGTTTTGGGGTTTCTTTGGGGGGGTGCTTTTGGTTTATGCTTATTTTTTTAATTTGAGTTAATATTTTCTCTCATTGAGTATTTTAAACATCTTGCCAAACATTTGTAGTTTCCAAAAATAATTTTTTTTCTGGAATTAATTTTATTGACTTCTATAGGATTCAGTTTTTATATGCTTTTAGTATTTTCTTTGATTCTCATCCAGATGAGAGAATTGCATATAGCTTTTTCCTTTTTTCTCTCTCTCTCTTCCTGCCTTCACTCCCTCCTCCCCCTGCTTACTTTCCTTAATTCTTCCCATCTCTGTCATGCTGTTGTCAATTACCTCTGATTGACCCTGGATTCAGAATGTCCAGAACTGGATTAGTAAGGTTGTGATATTGGGGCTAAGTAGATTCAGTCCCCAAACCAGCATAAATCTATAATCAGCTCATGAGTTCCATGTCCATGTTCTTTATTCTCCCTAGGCCTTTTGATTCCTTAGAACAATATTGTCCACTAACAGGTAGCCACTAACTGCTTGTGGCTATTTAATTTCCAACCAGCTATAGTAAACGATATTTAAGATGCAGTTTCCCAATAACACTGGCCATTGTGGCTAATGGATGCCTTAATGGGCAGCTCTTCCCATCATCACAGACAGACAGTTCTGTAATATGGTGCTACTCTAGGGTTATCATCTCAGGCTTTTTTTCTTCCTCAGCAGCAGTTTTTTAAGCTGCTTTTCCTTGGAGTGGTATTATCCATACATCATGGCCCCCAAGTATCAAGCAAGGAGCCTGAATCTATCCCTCTGTTCTGTGAAGTCACTTTTAGCCCTTTTTCCTGAAGGAGGTGGTCTAGACTTACAGAACCTGCACTTGGATCCTGAACCTGGCAAGTCCATGGTTGCAGAACAATTCATGCTTTGAATGTCTCTTCCTTTTCTGATATTCAGATTAGAAGCTGCTTTTAGATTTTTTTTTTTTTATTGTAACCACTGTGTATAATTACTTTAAGCAGAGGAATTTCTGAAACAAGAACTCTATGTATCTTGACCTAAAAAGAGTTCATTCACTTTTACAGTAGGCTTCTGTTGCATTATAATTTGGAACAATCTATCTTTATTTATACATATCCATCTGATGGCTATTTTGACTGCTTCTAATTCTTACAGTTAACATAAATGCTTCCATTAACATCCTTGCATATTATCTTCTGCACAAGTATGAGAATTCCTTTGTGGGCTTATAACAAGCAAAAACATGGAACCTCTGGTCATAGGAAGCATGAACACTTACTTTTATTTTATATTGTTCTGCAAAAGTGTTGCACCAGTTTAGACACTATTCCCCATAATCCACCAATGATTTAGAATTAAAGAGAAAGGATGTCGGAGACATTCAAGGATACAACACCCCTGACTATGAGTGCTTCTCTCAAATGAGAAAACTTACATAAAGAAATCAAACTGTTCTCACAGTGCATTGGGCGTGAAAATTGCTAAGCATATCCAAAAGAATTCTAGTGCATAGAATTTATGGAGTCCATACTGGGGGCCTGGTGGGGTGTGTGTGTGTGTGTGTGTGTGTGTGTGTGCGTGCACGCTTGCTTTCTTCTCAGTTGTGTCTGCCTATTTGCAACCCCATGGACTCTAGCCCACCAGGCTCCTCTGTCTGTGAGATTTTCCAGGCAAGAATACTGGAATGTGTTGCCATTTCCTACTCTTGGGGATCTTCCTGACCCAGTGATCAAACCCACATCTTTGAGTCTCCTGCATTGGCAAGCGGATTCTTTACCACTGTGCCCCTTGTTTTTCATGAAGCATCATTGAAGGACTAGGGGCCAATATGGTGTTCCCTGTGAAATTAAAAAAAATTAATTGTATTTTAAGACTGGCTAGTGTTAATGCTGAGACTTTACACCAGACCCACTCAAGTGGATATGGCTACACTAAGGTTTGTCATGGTTTAGATTTGTTTAGTATTCTATCTCTTGATTCTTACCTCTGAAAAACAGTAGGCATTTCAACTTGCACTTTTTTTTCCTGAAAATGGAAATGGAAGGCTCCTCTGACAAAGTGAACTTTCCTTCCCACACTAAGATGCCCGCTGTGAGCAGCTGCACAACCAACTCCATTTCAGGGACAAAAAAAAGCATATTGTGGAGGTTACCATGCCTTATGTTTCTTTATTAATTATTTTTCTTTGCATTTATGTTTATTTTTCCTAAGTGCCAAAAATATTTTTTCTTCTAGTTTACATCAATGCTTTGTCTCATGTAAAACATGCCTTATACTTTTCAGTTTAACTAGGATCACCTTTGATTATCCCTGGATATGGACTATATCATGCTCTAATTAAAAGATTAGGGTTTCACACAAGGTCAGAAAATAACCCAGTATAAACAGAAGTGATGTCATTAGTCTAATAGGAAGAACATCATACTGTGTCTAAGAAGGGTATTTTAATTATCAATGTATACAGTTATTATTTACTAGCTCTTAAGTACATTTATTTATTTATTTTTAGTATTTGTTTATTTGGCTGCACCATGTCTTAGTTATCATGTGTGGGATTTAGTTCCCTGATCAGGGATAGAACCCGAGCTCCCTATATTGGGCGCACAGAGTCTTTGCCACTGTACCATCAGGGAAGTCCCTAGCTCTTAAGTGTATTTAAATGATTCCTTTTCCTACCATTCAAATCAATGGCTCACTCTCATGACATTGAGACAAGTCCACATTTCTTGTTATTAACACTATGAATTATATTCTCTAATATTTCCAACTGTATTCTTAAATGTCAAAATGAATAATAAGGTGTAGCCCTTTTACTCTCAGTGCTTACCTTTGATTTTCTGAATAATAACTAGAATGGAGAAATTCATTCTGTAATTCCCTGCAGCAGCCTTACCACTATTTAGCTTCTCAGTAATGAAACTACAATTTTTATAAGGGTGAGGAAAGAGGACAGATTTAGAAGTTTAAAGACCTGAGTGTGAATCTTGACTTCTTCCAGTGGCATCCTTACAAGTTGTTATCCCGTGTCTGCTTGTGAGTTATAGTAACAGAAATTACATTACCTCCCAAAATGGTGTGCTTCATCTCTGCTGCTTCTAGCTGTCATTTCCATATTTGTATATGAATATTTGAGCCTCAGTTTTCTCAACAGGTAGGTGGGAATTAAGAAGGAAGTAAGGACAGAGGCTTAACACTAATATGTATTAAATGCCTATTTTGTTGTGATTGACATTCCAAATATCCAGTTAATATTAGTCTTACTATATTTAAAGAATTGTGTCAAATCTTTGATATAAAGGAGATTCAATGTCACTAGGAAGTTAAGATATAAACAAACAAAAAAGTGAACTTGAGGTTGTTTTGGTATAATCTGTACATGTGTGCTAAGTCACTTCCGTTGTGTCCAATTATTTGCAACTGTATGGACTGTAGCCTACCAGGCTCCTCTGTGCATAGGATTCTCCAGGCAAGAATGTTGGAGTGGTTTGCCATGCCCTCCTCAGGGGATCTTCCCAACCCAGGAGTTGAATTTATGTGTCTTATGATTTCTGCATTGGCAGGTAATTTTTTACAACTGTGCCACCTGAGAAGTCCCCAAGGTATATGTGCAATTCAGTAGAGAAATAACACAAGAACCTGATTAATTGGCAGAATAATGATAGAGGAACAACTGCAGGAAAAACTCAAGGTGAATAGAGAATATTTTAGGTAATTAGCATAAAAGTAAACATGTGAATGGAATTAAGCATGTGTATATTCTAAGAAGAAGCATTATCAGCTCAGAATTGTATAGCACCAAGATAAAGTGACACATATAAATTTTTTAAAAAAGAGCAAAAGAGCTAGTGGGAATCAGCTTGTCTCTGGTTTCCACTGTGGATGGGGAACCGTGACAACACAATCTGGTGTTCTGTCAGGACCATTGTAATCACTACAAGCTGGGTTCCTTGCTTCCAGCCTCAGCAACATCCCACCCAACTATCAAACCACCATGGAAAAAAATGCTAAATACACATATATCATAGCATATAGACGTATGTTTTCACATGGAAGTAGTTGTTTGCACCCAAACCCAAGTATGTGCATGCCTGCACGCGCACACACACACACACACACACACACACACACATGTCTCCATATACCTTGGAATAAGACAGATGGAAACCTCAGAGAGAGAGAATCACTTATAGCCTTCTTCACAAAAGCATTGGTTTTGAGACAAAATGCACCCGTTTCTAGGTGATTGGTCACCTCCTAGTACAGACATAGAGGTATAAATGTGTTTTGCTGATGATAACTAAAATTGAAGTCAGCTTCAGTGACACCTGATAAAATTAACTTTTCTTTGTCCAAATGAAATGGAAGATAATTAATTTCATGAAAGGCACTTAAAATTATTGAGGAAAGCTATTAAAAATAAATCATAGGTTCTGGATATTCCAGCAGTATATAGGAAGCAAATTTGTATGGAAGCTGATTACTACTGATTGCAAAGGTGTTTATATTTAATTTAAAGGATCCATAGAGAACAACTAGTGGACTCGTCATTAAAATAAATTATTCAGTAACAGGAAATTTAAAAAGTGTTTTCACTAGAATATAAATGCTCAAATTATGAAATTTTAAAGCAAATATCTTTAAAAACATTTGTATTGAGGAAAATGATTTCTATTTAATCAGTCAAAATAAATTTATGATCTGAAATCACATATTTTAAAATTACAACTTTTTTTTTCTGTTTTGCTAATTCTGTTATTGGTTAATGTGGGCTAAATTCAAGAACAAATCCTAATCAAAATAAAGGGGAAAACATACTTTTTTTTTGATACTTTAAAAATATAGAAATATTAGTAAGTTTTGCATCTAAAAGTTGTTTTGTCTCTTTGATGCTTCATCCTAAACTATGAGCTTTGTCTTTGGTAAATAATTTCTCATATAGAACAAGGATGATGATTGTTAAACATTGGTATACTATAAAAGCAAATGTTTTGACATCAGCTGCTTCTTCAGTGTACGCATCCAATTTCATTGGTTTGTAGAAAAATATTGAATTATGCATAAGAGAAAAGTCTTAGATAGTCTCCAAACAGAGCATATTTTGAGTAATTTGAGTATGCAAGAACACTGAATTCTTCAACCAAGTGATCCTTAGGCCTCTGAAGTAACATTCCAGTTTTGTAAGGATTTATTTAATAGTCTTTCCTTATTGTGAGTCAACATCTTAGTCCCTTCCATTCCAACTCACTGGTAGGTTATTCTCTACATCAAAGCCTTCCAGAACAAGTGTCCTAAGCTAGTCATCATCTATGTGATGACAGCATCATACTTTCCTCCCCTCAAAGAAGACTGTCTCCAGTTGTGCTATTTATCAACATGTTCTTCTAAATAATTTCTTTTCAATGTCCCTATTAAAGGGACATCTGCAAGTAAACCTATTGTAGGTGTGGCTTCTTTTTTCTTTTTCTTTTCCCAGAAGCAGGGCGGTCTTCTTGATTCTGCTTATTTCTCTTTTACAGTATAATTTCTACTTCCTGTTCATAGCAAAAGTTACTATTGACAATAAGGGTCCTAATACATGAGTTGACAGCTGTAGGCTCAGGAAAAGTAATTTATAAGCTGTCCAGTGTTCAGCATTGAAGAGTCACTGGCAAAATGCCCTGGACACAAATCACAACTTTAAACCTTACTAGATTGTGACTTGATGAAATTACTTAATCATTCCAAACCTCTATTTTTCACCTTTAAAAGCCCCAAGGAAAACAATGCTGACATAACAATACTGGGTGGAATATATAGGTAATTATGCAAAGTGTCTAGTGTAGAATCTGAAAAACTGTAGGTACTTGATAAATATGACTTCTCCCTTTTCTACTTCAAATAATATAGATTACTTCCAGGAGTCCCAGTCACTTCTTATTTACTTCTAACAAATGATTTTTTTAAAGTGCTAATTATAAAATGGACTAATTATGGTGTAGCCTTGGGAAATTTTACAGTAGGTCATTAAAGTAGTAATTGTGATGCAACTATTTTTTAGATAGAGGTCTGATAATAAATCCCCCAGAAACCTTTATATAATGTAGCTTTTTTTTATTTGAAGTCAAGGAACAGAATGAGAAAACTAGAGCTTTTCATCTTCAAAAGAGTTTATGAGCTTTAAGTAAAATAGTAGGCATGGCTCTCTCTTGTGCAACAGGACAGGGCGATTAGCCCTATTGGCAAAGCAGGAAATGAGTGCCCACAGGGATAGATTATTCTTCCCAAGGTGCTGTGAACAGAGTGAGAATGTGAGGATTTATGCCCGTGAATGTGCAGTAAAGTGCCATGAGTTGGTGTGTTAGAGGTGGGTGTATATTGGAAGGAGTTGGGAAGGTTCATAATGAAAACTGATGCAAAGGCTTAATAGTATAGTTTTTACAAGCTTAGTAAGATTTCTATTGTCTAGATTAATCAGGGATAAGGATCTCCTGCTGCTGGTGTTAAATTGCATGGGTGTTGATGTTATATAGATATGGATGTGTAGATATATACCTAATTCTGTGCTATATAGAGTTATTGTTTTCAGTCACTAAGTCATATATGACTCTTTCGTGACTCCATGGATTGTAACCTGCCAGGCTCCTCTATCTATGGAATTTCCCAGGCAAGAATACTGGAACGGTTTTCCATTCCCTTCTCCAGGGAATCTTCCCGATCCAGGGATACAACCTCTGTCTCCTGCTTTGGTAGGTGGATTCTTTACCACTGAGCACTGAGCCACCAGGAAAGCCTTGCTATGTAGAGTACATACCCCGTTTGTAACCAAAATTCATCCCATCAGTTACCTGTTCACTTTACATCCATACTCTGCCCTTCTTTAGTTCTCTACCTCAGAACCACATTTCTTAAGCTCTCTTGACCAATGGCTTCTGAGTGGAGTTGGCCAATAGGAAGCACTACATTGGAAAGCAGAACTCTATTTCCTAGTTTTCCCCCTATCTCTCTGCTTTCTGTTTTTTGTTTCTTGGTTCATTTAGGGTTCCAATCCTGATAGACTTACTGGATCTGTCCATTTCCTGGACTCAGGCTTTGCCCCTTCAGTCTTGGGGTGAGAGTGATTTCATGTCGTTGTCAATCCTATGTGGCTCTATTGTTCTTCCTTAGCTTCTTACCCTTTCTTCACTTGTTCAATCAATTGTCTATTAAATTTCCTGGTTTCAATTATTTCAAGAGGTTTCTGTGTTTAGATATACCAACTTTTTCTTTTTCAATATATTTAATTTTGAATGAGCATATGAACTGAGAGATTAGATTGTTAATGATATATTATTGAGTCTAAAGTCATTAAATATCACTGCATTTTTCTTTTAGGCTTTTTCAAATCAATTAAATTATGCCATGATATAACTGTGGGCAAATCACTAAACTCTTAGTTTCACTTTTATCTTTATCTGTACAGTAAGTATAAATTGATAGGTCCTCTCTTCCTCAATTAATGAAAGGAAGCACTTTAAGTATATACATAATGCAATCTAAACAGTCACAATACAGGGTAGAGAAATCAATGTGACCTAGTATTGGTTTAACTTGTGAAATTCATGTTCTCACACATGCTTTCCATGTGTCCTGGGGCACAGACATGAATTTCTCTAAAACTTTGGTCTCCTTATCTAAGAAAATGTTCATCTCCTTTTTTTATCAGTTTCATGAAGATTACTTTGTCTAACCTTTATAAATCTCTTAGCACTGTTCTTTCAGTGAAGGAGGTCTTCAAGGAGCCTAGATTGCTCATCGCTTATACTACAAGATGTAGAAGTGTTTTCTGAGAGCACTTTCCCCTTGATTTACTCCTAGGTTTACCATATGTGTTGTGCTGTTCTCAGTCGTGTCCAACTATGTGCAAACCATGGACTATAGCCCACCAGGCCCCTCTGTCCACGGGATTCCTCCAAGCAGGAATCCTGGCATGGGTTGCCATTTCCTTTTCCAAGGGATCTTCCTGACTCAGGAATTGAACCCATGTCTCCTCTATTGGCAGGCAGATTCTTTACCACTGAGCCACCAGGGAAGCCCCTTAAAACAGGAATATCAAATACATCACTCATAACTTGATTAACTGAATCTCTTTCTCTGCCTCTCTTTTTTTAGAAAATAATCATATTTCATTGATTTCAGGCCACTGCTCACCTACTGAGTTTCTATGTTAACTTACCAAACACTCCTGTGAAATTACATTCCTTTGAATTCTATATTGAATTTGCTGATTATGGATAGTTACTTAATTTTGGTTAACTTACCTGTATCAGATTGCATTTTCTTTTGTTTTAATTAAAGGTCAAGAATCTTATCATGTCACTGTTAGAAAGAGTTTTCCATCATATGCCTTCTCTAGCTTACCCAGACTCACCCATGTCATTGTGTTATTTTCCCAGTTTCCATATGACATTCAAGGTTTAGAACAATACACTATCTGATCTTGTGCAAGCTAGGGACAGAGGTGTCACCACCTTGTTTTGACCTTGCTTGGTTACTAGAACTCTAGCCAGTTGAACTGTGATGATTGATCTCCAACAAAACCTATACTTTTACTGAGGTGACTGAAAAGTTGGGTATCAGAAATAGCATATGGATTTAGGAATGTCATTGTTTTTCAATGGGAAATCTGAAATGACAGAAAGAACACTGGATTTACAAATAGAATCTGTATATTCTAATCCTTATTCTATCAGTTATCTCTGATAGCTTAGGCAAGTCTCCCATCTTTGTTTTAAATATTGTCCTCTGCAAAATGAGGTAGTTGGTTTCAATGCTGTTTATATTTCATCTAACTCCACAGTTCTGCAGTATCAGAAAACATTTAGATTTGGTTCAAATCTCTACTTACATCTAGCTGAATTTTAATTATGTGTGTGTGTGTGTGTTTCTTACTAAGACTATTTTTAGAGCAGTTTCAGGTTTACAGAAAAATGAACATACAGATATTTCCCATATACTGTCTGCCCCACACATGCATTGTTTCCCCTTTAACAATATCCCCACCAGAGTGTTACATTTGTTACACCTGATGAACCTTCACTGAGGCATCATAATTTTACAGAGCCCATAACTGACATTAAGGTTCACTTGGTGTTGCGTATTCTATGGTTTTGGATAAATGTATAATGACATATGTCCATTATTATGGTATCACGCACAGTATTTTCACTGCCCTAAAAATTCTCTGTGCTCTGCCTATTAATTTCTTAACCCTCACCCAACCCCTGGCAACCACTGATTTATTACAGTCTCCAAAGTATTTGCCTTTTTGATAGTGTCATAGAGTTAGAATCATAAATATGTAGCCTTTTCAGATTGAATTTTTTCACTTAGTAATATGCACTTAAATTTCCTTCAGGTGTTTTCATGGCTTGATAGCTCACTTCTTTGTTGGTACTTAATAATATTTGTCTGGATGTACTATAGTTAATTTATCCATTCACCTACTGAAGGACATCTTGATTACTTCCAAGTTGTAGCAATTATGAATGAAACTGCTATAAGCATCTGTGTGCAGGTTGTTTGTGGACATACGTTTCCACTCCTTTGGGTGAATACCAAGAAACATGATTGCAGAATTGTATAGTAGGAGTATGTTTAGTTTTGTAAGAAACTGCCAAGCTGTCCTCCAAAGTGGCTGTACTATTTTGCATTCCCACCAGCAGTGAATGGAAGTTTGTGTTGTCCCACGTCCTCATCAGCATTGGATGTTGTCAGTGTTCTGGATTTTGGGTATTCTCATAGGTGTGTAGACATATCTCATTGTTTTCATTTGCAATTCCCTGATACTGTAAACTTGGAGCATTAGTTCATATGATTATTTTCCCTCTGTATATCTTCTTTGGTGACATATCTTTTAGGGTCTTGGCCAGTTTTTTAATTGAGTTGTTTGTTTTCTTATATAGAATATTAAGCTTCCTTTGTATATTTTGGATAGCTCTTCTTTATCAGATATATCTTTTTTGAGCATTTCTCCCAGTCTTGTCTTCTCATCTCTGCACATTGCCTTTCATGTTATATCTTTTTGTTTCTAAGATATACTATAGTATTGGGGAAATACTTGTTATTGAAAATGAAATGAAGATGTGATGTAAGAACTAGATCATGGAGCCAATGAAGCTAAGAACTGGCATCATTTTTAAAATTAAATGATTTGCTCTACTTCCATGCTTAAATTTCTTCATCATGTAAGTATGCATGTGTATACACACACACACACACACATATATAATAAACAACAACAAAAAAAGTAATTGTGCTTATCATGAAAAGCCACTAGCCTTGGTCATATCCTTTTGCACTAATTCCCTGTTCTCATTCCACTAATATTTGGCATTTTCCTAGTTGCTAACTTTGTATCTCTAAACAACATATTAAGCCCCTATTTCTTTCTTTATCTATTTTAATTATATGCATTGACTTTCCATAATGATGGAGATTTAAGTCATTGACACAACCCCCCATTTCTTCCGGCTCCTGTCTACCTGGTTCTGTCATTATTTGCAGTTCTCAAAGTTAGACTTAATGACACATTTCAGTAAGTAGAATAGTATGGTTAAGAAACTGGGCTTTTTTTGTGCAAAACTGAGGGGTTGATCTAGTCACATATCTCCCTGGTTTCCTCCTAACAGATTTTCAGACTTATAGTAACGATTATATTTGACTGAGCATCCATTTAAACTTACAAGCCTGTGCCTTTTTTTGTTGTTGTTCAAGGCAAGACCTCACTTTCATCTCAGTCTGAGTTGCATGAGGCTTTTAATATGAAATCACTTTCCATTCAGTCCAACTCTTCCTTGTTGCTGATGAATGTCATACATAATGAAAGATTATATCCATTTATCCTCAGCAGTAAATCATTTATCACACAAGGGAGATATATTATTGTGAATTCTGATCAAAGCTGCCCACTTCCTTTAGCCAGCAGAAATGCTGCACCCTGTCAGTGAATTGTACAATATCCTGGGAGAAACAGGGAAAATTATGTTATTGAATGAGGCTTTGGAAAACTCTAGGGGTTTCTAAAATGTCTTTTTTAAAAAAAATCATGTTTCATGTAGAATTTTCTATGATCCAGGCATGTGAACTGTACGAGTCTCTTTTTGGCTTTCTTCACTTAATTAAATCTGAAAGCTGTGGGACTTTTTGCAGCTTGCTCTGTGATGTCTGCAAACAGATTTGTGAATGACATTGTGTGGATATTTTGCCCCCTTTCTTAGAGAGGCAATAATTATTCCCACTTCTTTTTGAAGCATGCTGTGCATGGTTTTATCAGTTCATTTGCTAATGAGCTCCTTCTCTCCTTTAAAATGCCAATCATAAAGATGCCTTTTAAATAAGATTTCTCTCTCGGATTTATTTCCTTTTCACTCTTCCTTATCAAGCTGTGTACCGCTTTGCTTCAGGGAATCACCCACAGTATCCAGGCAAGAAACAAGGCTGGCCTATTTGATCTCTTATTGATATCATACTCACTCACTGTCTCCTTCTGAAAGCACTGAATTCCAGAAAGGACCTCACAGTCCTCCAGAGGAGTTTCTTCTTATGTTGTGTCTTTGATTGGAGGTATCATTGCCCTATGTTCCACATCTGTGTTCACTGCCTTTCAAATTCAACAGCATGTGAGTGCCTAAGTATTAAACTGATCCTAAGTAGAGTGAGTTACAGAAAGGAGGAGGAAGAATGGACCGTGTTTCTTCCTTTGGTCTTACTTGGGCTCCTGGCCAAGATGCTTTTACAATTTATTCATAATTTAGGCAAAGTGGTAGCTAGTGATCTGCACAATTGAGTCACAAATCTGTACCTAACATCTATAAACAACATTGCTTCATTTGATGTTCATCACATTCTGGAAGTAGCCTTTCAATGTTTTGACCATTGAAGAACTAGCTATTGAAACTTAATTTGCCTCCTCCAGACTCTCTGAACGCATTATCTTCCTTGCTTGGTGGATAAAAAGAAATATAATATGCCCAGGCTCCTTATACTTAAAACAAGGGATTGCTAAATTTATCAGAACAAATTATAGTGATAGCAAAAATATTATACATTAACTTTAATATAGGTGTTCCTATTGATGGTTCTTCTCTGACTAATCAGAGGTTCATCTATATACAACTGCCAGGTCTAGAGAATAAATCTAGGGCACCCAGTTAAATTGAAATGTCAAATAAAAATAATCAATGCATTTTTAGTGTAAGTATATCCCAAATATTACACATGGGACACACTAATGCCAAAAAAAAAAAATGTTTATTTGAATATCAGATTTAACTGGGTGTTTTATATTTTATCTGGCAACTCTAAACATGGGAGAATCCAAATTCTGGTCTTTGCTATGCTATAGATATAAATTGCCTAGCTTAGGCGGAGGCCGGGCTTGTGGGGTGCCCGGAGCAGGGGTTCGGATCCCGGCCGCGAGATTTCTGATCTTTAAAAAAAAAAAAAAATAAATTGCCTAGCTTAGTAACTGTCATGGACTGAATTGTGTTTTCTGAAAACTCATTACATTCAAGCATTAAATTTCAGTGTAACTGGATCTGGAGAGAGGGTTTTTAGGAGGTAATTAAGATTAAATGCAACCATATAGGTGGGGTCCTTTTCTGATAGGATTGGTGGCCTTAGAAGAAGAGGAAGAGAGAGATTGACGAGGGAGAACTATGGATAGGTCCATCTTTTTCCACCATGCGAGGTAGCAGAAGGCAGCCATCTGCAACCCAAGAAAAGAGCCCTCACCAGACCCAGGCCTTGCTGGCACCTTGATCTTGGATCTCTAGGCTCCAGAACTGTGAGAAAATGATTTTCCATTGTTTAAACCACCTAGTCTATGATACTTTGTTACGGCAGCCCGAACAGGCTAATATAATAAGTTTAGAATGTTTTGTTCTGGCTGTTTTACATTTCTTGCTGAACTGTGAGCTGATAAAGATGATTGCCACTTCTCTTCCATTGACTAGTCTGAACATGTGAGTCAATTACTCTTCTAATTTCAAGTGAGTAGAGAAGAGACGAGTGAAGGAATCTGCTACTAGTTGAACCTTGAACATCAGAGAAAGTCTGTGATTGGCTAATCTCACTATGTTGGTGATGTCTTGAAAATGAAAGTATTAGCTGCTCAGTCTTGTCCGAATCTTGTGACCCTATGGGCTACAGCCTGTCAGGCTTCTCTGTCCATGGAATTCTCCAGGCAAGAATATTGGAGTGGGTAGCTATTCCCTTCTTCAGGGGATCTTCCTGAAGATTACAGGCAGATTCTTTACTCCTGAGCCACCAGGCAAGCCCTGGTGACATCTTACATGAAAATTTTAAGAAGGAGGGATCATAGGGACTAGTCTGTGTACTAGTTGTTCAGTCATGTCCAACTGTTTATGACCCCATGGACTATAGCCCTCCAGGCTCCTCTGTCCATGGGATTTTACAGGCAAGAATACTGGAGTGGGTTGCCAGTTCCTTCTCCACAGAATCCTCCTGACCCAGGGATCGAACCCAGGTCTTTCACATTGCAGGCAGATTCTTTACTATCTAAGCCACCCAGGAAGCCCCATAGGGAGTAGATGTGACAGTAAATCTTGGCCTGTTGTTGGCTGAGAAATATCAAAGGCAGTCATGGGAACTTTAAATTAAGGAAGTGGGGGAAGAGAGCATGACTTTGAACTAAGGAAGTGGGGAAAGACAGCATGACTCTCCTCTGAATTTAATGTTAGAACCTAAGTTATTTGCCTAAATTTTCTTATTATTAAGCATATTTATAAGGATGAGGGGCAATGTAGGTCCATGCAATGTGCACAGAACACACACTAAATCAAGACCCAAAGCTCCTCTTAGAGATGAGCCCCTGACACTGTGGAGAGCTCTATCACCAACCTCCGTCACATCTCTCAGTGGCAGAAATAGGAGTCTTCCTGCATCCATAGGATATTCCTTTTCCACCATAGTAGGCTACCTCCCTTGAAAACTAGAATCTCACATTTGTCATGATAGATTTTGTGCATACAGGAAATTAATAGCATAACATTATGTTAATTTAAATTGATAAAGCAAAAATCCATTCATCTTCTGCTTGTCACTATTACCCCATAACCCTTTTGTTCTTGATAAAGGCAACTGTTACTATACTACCTCTAATGTGATATTGAAATTGGGAAGTCTTCCTGCAAGAGGGCCAATAAATTACTTCTTAATTTACCTTCTCACCCTAAAAAGAGTTTATTTTTTTTAGATGCAGTAAAGCCAAAGCTAAATTAGATAGAATGGCTTTATTTTGCCCACATGGCTGCTTTGGATAATATTGCTATGTATTTTAATCTGTGTAGTAACTTCATGCCATGCTATGTGTTTTAATTTTGTTAATGTGGTAGCAAAGGTAAGTGAGGCTCTTGACAAAAATAGGGGCACAAAATTCTATAAAGGCCAAAAATTTATTCAAACTATATGAGAACTCAAAAGTGTTCAAAAGTGAATGTGCCATAAATGAAAGTAAGATGACAATGTAAACAGGTTCTGTCTCTCTGGTGCTAAGTATATGGGTGACTGCTGGACCAGGTACCTAATATTTACACATGGTTGAAAGGAAGTTGCAATTGAGAACACACATGGTTTAATAAAATTTATCAGACTTGAAATCATTTTTTTCCTTTTTGTCTCTAGGGCTCAAGTATTAACTGAATGCAGCACACCTCCTAAATTTGAGCAGATGCTTTCAAATTTACTTCTGAAATCATATCAGTCTCATGATGAAGTAATTTGCCTTCATCTACTTTATTATTTTCAATCAATTTATTTATTTTAATTGGAGGCTAATTACTTTACAATATTGTAGTGGCTTTTGCCATACATTGACATGAATCATCCATGGGTGTACATGTGTTCCCCATCCTGAAACCCCCTCCCACCTCCCTTCCCATCCCATTCCTCAGGGTTGTCTCAGTACACTGGCTTTGAGTGCCTTGTTTCATGCATCGAACTTGGACTGATGATCTACTTCACATATCATAATACGTGAAATACGCTATTCTCTCAAATCTTCCCACCCTCACCTTCTCCCACAGAGTCCAAAAGTCTCTCCTTTATGTCTGTGTCTCTTTTGCTGTCTTGCATATAGGGTCATTGTTACCATCTTTCTAAATTCCATATATATGTGTTAATATACTGTATTGGTGTTTTTCTTTCTGGCTTACTTCATTCTGTGTAATAGGCTCTATCCACTTTAGAATCCAAACTTGGTTAAAGGGAAATTAAAAAAAAAAATCCTTATATTTTCTGAAAATTGCAGGTATAATTTCATTAGCAAGAATAATCATAGTTGTAAGATAAGTGACATTATAAGCAAAAATTGCCTCAGCCATGGAATTTGTGATATGTTGATAACACTTCAGAAGATCTTCATGAGTTCAAAGACAGATGTTGCTCTGCAATTTAAAAGAATTCAAACCTAATCTCCCATTTATAATTCAAAGGATTTTAGAAAGACAGTACCTACAGCTAGGCTATAGGTAAATTTAATTCCAATTTTGGTTCACTTAAATATCTTGCTGTCTTAATTAATGTTGCTTTTAAATAAGACCACTTAATTAAGTTCTAAATTCAGCTAAAGAAAGCTTACACTTTAATCAGTGTCACAGTATTCTCCATAGCAAAACCTAGATCTCAGCCTCAGCAGTGAGTGGCAGGGAAGGGAATGGGTTCTAACGTCATAAGTAATTGTTGAGCCTATAGCTCTAGGCTGCAGATGCTTACCTTGAAAAGTTTCTAGACTTAACCTTTGTGAACCTCTCTTTCTTCACTTGAATAGCTAGGATGTTGATTCCAAATTCATAGAATATTTTTTAAAAAAACTGTCATGCATTGAGTGCTTACCAAAACAACAAGCATTATTTATTCCTAATAATAATTCTAGGAGGGAGCTACTATTGTTATCTCCATGTTACAGATAGAAGGAAGGAGGTAGAGGAAGGCTAAGCAGCTAGTAAATAGCCAATCCCAGATTTAAACACCAGGCTGTGCTCCAAACCACCCTGCATCTAAAATGTAAGGTTTATTTATTTTTTTTTTTTTGCATTTATTTCTGCCCTAATTTTTAAGATTTCTTTCCTTCTACTAACCCTGGGGTTCTTCATTTCTTCCTTCTCTAGTTGCTTGAGGTGTCGAGCTAGGTTATTTATTTGACTTTTTTCCTGTTTCTTGAGGTAAGCCTATAATGCTATGAACCTTCCCCTTAGCACTGCTTTTACAGTGTCCCATAGGTTTTGGGTTGTTGTGTTTTCATTTTCATTCATTTCTATGCATATTTTGATTTCTTCTATGATTTGTTGGTTCTTCAGAAGCGTGTTATTTAGCCTCCCTATGTTTGAATTTGTAATAGTTTTTTTCCTGCAATTGAGATCCAGCCTTACTGCACTGTGGTCAGAAAAGATGACTGGAATGATTTCAATTTTTTTGAATTTACCAAGACTAGATTTATGGCCCAGGATGTGATTTATTCTGGAGAAGGTTCCATGTGCACTTGAGAAAAAGGTGAAGTTGATTGTTTTGGGGTGAAATGTCCTATAGATATCAATTAGGTCTAGCTGGTCCATCGTGTCATTTAAAGTTTGTGTTTCCTTGTTAATTTTCTGTTTAGTTGATCTATCCATAGGTGTGAGTGGGATATTAAAGTCTCTCACTATTATTGTGTTACTGTTAATTTCCCCTTTCATGCTCGTTAGCATTTGCTTTACATGTTGCGGTGCTCCTATGTTGGGTGCATATATATTTATAATTGTTATATCTTCTTGGATTGATCATTTGATCATTATGTAGTGTCCTTCTTTGTCTCTTTTCACATCCTTTATTTGAAAGTCTATTTTATCTGATATGAGTATTGCGACTCCTGCTTTCTTTTGGTCTCCGTTTGCGTGAAATATTTTTTTCCAGCCCTTCACTTTCAGTCTGTATGTGTCCCTTGTTTTGAGGTGGGTCTCTTGTAGACAGCATATATAGGGGTCTTGTTTTTGTATCCATTCAGCCAGTCTTTCAGTCAGAATGGCTGCTGTCCAAAAGTCTACAAGCAATAAATGCTGGAGAGGGTGTGGAGAAAAGGGAACCCTCTTACACTGTTGGTGGGAATGCAAACTAGTACAGCCGCTATGGAGAACAGTGTGGAGATTCCTTAAAAAACTGGAAATAGAACTGCCATATGACCCAGCAATCCCACTCCTGGGCATACACACTGAGGAAACCAGATCTGAAAGAGACACGTGCACCCCAGTGTTCATGGCAGCACTGTTTATAATAGCCAGGACATGGAAGCAACCTAGATGCCCATCAGCAGATGAATGGATAAGGAAGCTGTGGTACATATACACCATGGAATATTACTCAGCCATTAAAAAGAATTCATTTGAATCAGTTCTAATGAGACGGACGAAACTGGAGCCCATTATACAGAGTGAAGTAAGCCAGAAAGATAAAGACCAATACAGTATACTAATGCATATATATGGAATTTTAAAAGATGGTAACAATAACCCTATATGCAAAACAGAAGAAGAGACACAGATGTACAGAACAGACTTTTAGACTCTGTGGGAGAAGGCAAGGGTGGGATGTTCAGAGAGAACAGCATTGAAACAAGTATACTATCAAGGGGTGAAACAGATCACCAGCCCAGGTTGGATACATGAGACAAGTGCTCAGGGCTGGTGCACTGGGAAGACCCAGAGGGATGGGATGGGGAGGGAGGGGGGAGGGGGGATCGGGATGGGGAACAAATATAAATCCATGGCTGATTCATGTCAGTGTATGGCAAAAACCACTACAATATTATAAAGTAATTAGCCTCCAACTAATAAAAATAAATGGAAAAATAAAATAAAATGTAAAGTTTAAATGCCTGATGATTCTTCCATTTTCCCTAACCAAGGACTGACTTTGAGATTGAGGAGAATATTGGCAGAAGATAAAGAAGAATACCTGGAGGGGTTTTGTTTTGTTTTGTTTTTTATCAAATCAGCATTTAATAGGCCTCTCCAAATTGGCAGACTTGTGTGTCACTGACAAAGTGTCTCCTTTCCTGTAACATCAAAGAGTAATTGCCATTTTTGTCTATGAATAAAAGTTGCCACAGTCAGGAAACAAACCATACAGTTCATCACCATTTCTCTTGTGAAGTTAATTGATTCTTGCTAGTTGAAATTTTATGTATAAAATCAAGTTTCCAAGAAAGAAGCATGCATACTTTCTCTAAAATGTATGCAGAGACCAGACCCTATACCGTGATTGAAGCAAACATTTGAACATGTTTCTAACCTTCTTGCATTTTTCTCTGTAAATTATGTAAAATGCATTTTTGCAAATACGTGCAGTAGAAGGTCTCTGGGAATAAAAATGGCCAAAATGCATGTATGTAATACAATATCAACTACATGTGCTTGCTCTTTTTTTTCCTTCCTGGTATCATTCCTAGGGTTTAGAGTAGGGAATAGGAATACTAGAAGCTTTGTGTAAAGTACACCCATGCAAATACTAAGCAGAGAAAAAGGCTATATGCTCAACAGCTAAGCATTATGATATAGTTGAGGAAGATGTGATTAAAAGTTTTATGTTGGCTGAGCCACCCATGTAGATAACAGATACTGGCAGTGAAGACAGGGTTGGAGTGGAGAAGAAGGATGTGAAGCAATGATCACATCTCCCATTGATGAGTAAATAACCGGGGAATCAACAGATGAGGATTCAGAGGATGGATAGTACCATTCCCCAATAGGATAGTTTTGTGTTGTTTTTTTTTTTTTGCTTTGCTTTGCTTTGCTCTCCTAACAGGAGTAAGTGGGAGAAATGGAAGAATAATCTGGAAATGTAAGGAGGTTGTTGGTCACGAGTGAGAGTTCTTTCATTTTTACTTGAAGTCTTTATTCTTATTAGTTCTAATTTAGTTACTATTCAGAAAAGGAGGCCAAAGAAATAAACTGGCATTAGTATTGTAACAGAACAGATGGGCATGGTCTGAAGTTAGCTATGTGGGCTGATGGCCGTGGTAACCACTTTTTGCTGGCCAAAGAATGTCCATTTCTGTGGGAACATCAGCAATTGAGCTAAATTTAAAAAAAATCTCTTGGAGGGTTTTCTGCATCCAGGTTGAGTGCTAGGTTCATTGCTTCTGTTTTAACACCCTAGACAAATCAAGTATTTGCTTCTAGTTCACAAGCATGCATAATGTAATTTCTCATCTTTGTCAGTATTGTTCTCTTTTCCTTTGTCCAAGGATTGCCTTTTAAAGCCTTTCTCTAAAGCTGGGCTTTTCTTCAGGGACTGTGTATAAGAAAGAAATGAATAGAAGGGGTGGGTTGTTACTATATACAACTGAACAAGTGAGAGGGGGATGAGGGCCAAACTAGAAGGATGTATTGAGTAGGAAAGTGAGGTCTGCATTTGAAACCATACAACTGGCCCTATTGCTGACGAAAGTGAGGGGCCTGGCCCCGAAACTCACCAGGCGAGGTACTTTGCTGACATTAAACTTGGCTCAGAATCTGCAGTTTCTTTCCATCACTTTATTGCCAGGGGCCAGTCTCCCCTATTCAGGGTTTTCATTGTTGTTTAGTTGCTAAGTCTTGTCCAACTCTTTTGTAACCCCATGGGCTGTAGTCTACCAAGCTCCTCTGTTCATGGGATTTCCCAGGTGGGAATACTGGGGTGGATTGCCATTTCTTTCTCCAGGGGAGATTGAGTTTACACTGTGGTTGTTCTACCGTCAATAAGACTCCTCCCATTTTCTTTACACAACTGTTCATCAACTGTGGCTGTATTTCCTATTCCAAGCCTAGTCTTTGGCCATCTAGTTGTAGGAAAAAAAAAAAAAAAAAGCTTATGTGTAAGAACACCAGGGAATGTTGATATTTTTTAATAAAATTGCTATCATGATGCAAGGCTTTCCAGGGATAAATAAATTCAGAGAACAGGAGTGGATGAATTCAATGGAGCTTTGAACCAATGCAGAGTAGAAAAATAATAGAGTTTTAACCTGATTACGACTGAGCAACCTTCACTTCCACTTTTCAACCTGATTAAGGCAAGAAATATGCTTTTAAAAATGTATTTACCATTAAAGATTGCATATGTACTTTTAAAACTTTATTAATTCCATTATGCTTTATTAAGATGAACAACCAGAAAGAACTTCTATTATATGAATTTCTTTTGCTCTTATACCTGTATCTCTTAAGAGATCAAAAATCTTAAAAAGCAGTCTCAAAATTCACCCCTCCCTGCAACTAACACAAACCACAACAAACATGCCGTGATATTTCTTAAAAGATGTGCTGTTTATCACGCTGTCAGAAGGTCTGCCAAACTCAATCTATGCAATAGAAGTGCATCCTAAGACAATTTTTCGTTTGCTTTATGTGTTTAATAGTGTCGTAAATTCAGTCCTCCTCACTGACTTTACCTGCTAGGCACATTTTGTCTTCACATTTGGATGGATTTGAACTTATCAAGGTGACATGTGTGAGCTTTAAGTGGAAACTTTAATTTGTCATTTCTTAAAACCCAGCACCAATTAACAGGGACACATAGCCACCGTAACAAAGGAGCAGAGTTTGCCTCATACCCAGTCACACAGCCCCTGGTGGGTTTCCTAACTTGAGCCGGGCTACTTCAACCTCATCACACTTTATTATCTACAGCATGCTGATAGGAAGGCAGGGTGAAGGCATGCACCGTGCAATTTTCCTGGTAACCCATGAGGCTTGAACACTGCAGAGTGGTCTCAAAGCCACGGCAAATCAGTTGAAGATTAGAACAGTTTCAAACATCTTTCCTTATTTTCTTTTCCACACACAAATGGAGTAATGCATTTTAAGTGATGAAAAACCCCTTAAAAAGCAAAACAAAACAAAAGCACTTCCCCTTAAAAGCAGCAGTCTCCCAAGGATACAATTGCCAAATTAAATGAAGATACAAAGAGTGAAGTGTGCTTAAAATCTCCCACATATGTTGGAAATAAAGTCCTTAGAAGTGAATGAATGCATGCAACTAGCACCTAACTCATCATTACAGGAAAATGAGAACTAAAACGCTGTGGATCAAGTAATTCTGAATAAAGATGATGACGTTAGGGCAGTTTCAGAGAACAGAAATTTATGTTTTCATCACAAACGTGCTTCCATCTTAAGTATTTTCTGACTTTTTACAATTATTGTATCAGTAATATGCCTGCTTTATTTCAAGTGCAGTAAATGAATTTCTTCAAGTTTATGAAAATATGTGCCTGCTTAAGCAAATTCTCTCCATAGCCTGTTGGGTATTTGAAGTGTCCATGTATCAGAATTCTTTGTTCTCAGTCTATAGGGAAAATTACCAAATACACTCCAGGGTGCCAGGTTTGAAAAGGTGCTAAAGAGAGCCTGCCCCATTACCTTTATTCCACTTTAGCTCACAGTAAAAGGTGGAAAAATTACCTGGGTGCCTTTCACTGTGATGGCTCCAACTGCAATAGACCTTATCTAATAGTTCATTACACTCAGAAAACAAAGCATATTCTAAAGAAAGCATCCACAGCTCCCGTCTCTGACAGAATGGTCTCTTAGAATTCTTTTGTCGATTTCATAGATTTCTAACAACCAGAGGATTGTTTTTAAATCTGATTTTTATGCCAGCATCACAATTTCCTCCTCAGTAAGTAGGACAGATTCATCCCAGGAGCAACAATGGATGCCTATCTGCTTAACTTGGGCATGACAGATTAAGCTTCAAGCAGATACACTAAATGCCACCTCCTTGCTTACACAAATTGTTCAGAGGCAGGCGAGTGGGGCCTCAGCTGTATTTGTTCCTTGAACTGTCAGCTGATGAGCCCGTACTGTCTGAGACGGCCAAGCAGCCTTGATTGAGCAAAGACCGTGGATAGGAAGGGCTGCCTAGACATGCCTCACTGCAAGGGCTTTCAGGTAAATATCCCACCTCCAAATTGTACCCACCTTCGGAAAGTTTCTCTGGACAATGCCTTGCAGGAAGAGGGCACTTGTTAGCTAAATATAAAAGAGAAAAAGGAAGAGAGAAAAATGTGAGTTTAGAGAAAATGAAGAGACCTTTCATGTAGAGACAGATACTTTTCCAATTTGGCCAGATCTGAAATAAATGCTGTTATTTCTGACCCAGCAGTTAGGCAGCACTGACTGGAAAAAATTGCTAAGTAAAAAATAAAAGTAAAATTAGCAAAAGAACAAACTAGTAAAACATGAGGAAAATGAACAGTAGGCCAAATCGACTGATAATGTTTGATCAATTATGTTAGAGAATGATTTTTTATTAGAAAAATAACACTTGTAATATGATGCTTTCTGAAAGAGCATTTGCAGTCTTTTAGAGACCAGTATGTTGCATAAAGAAAACTGCAGAATTATCATATGAGGATCACAATTATTCATATACCATGAGGGGCATCTTTAATTGCTGTTGTTTGTTTGCTAGATATTACCTATAAAACTACAAAAGAAAAATGGTGCTGTTCCCCGCTCCCCCCCCCGCCCCAACCTCAAAGACTTAAGACTCTAGAATCCATCTGTCAATGTGAGAAACAGACTGAGCCAAGCATCACAAAAGCAGGAATGTACTTTCTCACGGTGATGTCATTGGTGGCTATTTTGCTCGTTGAAATCTCGAACCTTTCACAACCACATGCGTATGTTTGTCATTTATCCTTTTTCTCAGGTGCAAAGAAGGCTACCAAGGAGTCCGTTGTGATCAATTTCTGCCGAAAACTGATTCCATCTTATCGGATCCAAGTAGGTCATGCATTTTTCTTCTGTCTCTAACACAACATAAAACTGAGTCACAATTGCTAACTCATGGACCACTGGATCTCAGTTCTGTGTCTGAATGCTGCCGAGGGTGGGAGCTGGGGACAGGCATTCACTTTCAAGGTTTGTTCAGAACTATCTCTGTTGAGATGTAGGTCTTCTCTGGGGATGGAGCCTGGTTTCCAGATTCATCTCCACTGCTACCCTCCCATGAGGGCTGCAACAAATCCTGCTCCCTTAGCTTTCAGGCTCCCTTCCTGCTACCCCATTATGAAAGCAAGGATATAGAAACATAAAAGACCTTATTATTTATCCAAAAGAGTGGTATGAGAACTGTTATGTCATACTGCTTTTTACCAGCTGGTTGGTATGTTGTGAAAACATTAAACCCTATTAACTTTAACATTTCTGAAGTAAGGAAATATACATATAAAATTAAATAAGTTTTCAGACCAACTGTGAAAACCCCATTTTTAGCAACCCTATTCGCATATCAGCGATTACTGTACCAACAACAAATTAATTTTTTGTTGTTGTTGTTCATGAAAGAAGACAATTTGCTGCTAAGAAATATTGCCACTTATTTCTGTCTCTGTGTGGAGTAAAAAATAATGTTCTATACGAATATGCTCAGTTCTGGTCAAATGTGAAATTTTTCCTTTATCTGTAAATAATCTGATCTTTCAGTGACTGCTACAGTTGAATCACCACTAAGAAAAGGGGACTTTTATTGAATCAGCAGTTTAGTTCAGTGAAGATAATGACAGGCATTTTCAGATTGTAAAAGCAATGTTTTGGTTTTCTGAATACCAAACATGCATAACATAAACTTTAGCGAAATACGATGTATTGATGGCAGCCAGTGGTCACCCTGTCTGTGAATGCGTAGGTTGCTGCATAATGAACATGTTAAGCCATCCTTCAACACTTTTTCAAAGTGCATATTTTTATTGCGCCCCCACCCTGAATTTTTAGGTACGTTTCCCTGAGTAAACAGAATATTTTTTAAAAGAAAATTTTTATGTAATTCAATTTGCTTGTGTTTTATCTTGACAAGGCAAGCTACCACCATTCAGCATTAACTATTCTTTTCTTTGCAAATTTAGCTCTCCTAAAGAAAAGTGGAGGTTGCCTAAAAGCCAGTAACCAAGCTGGCCATGGTTGATCTCTGTTCTCTGAAATGTGAGGCTCTGGTCCCTAGGAGCTCCCCAGATAGGGGACAGTTTCTGGAGTGTGTGGTGTCTTTTCTATCTTGTAGTTTTAGCCACTTGCTCAGCTGATGTCTAAAAGGTATGGTTGTGGCTAGAGATGTGTATTTGCTGCATTAGAAAGCATAAAAAGAAGAATGGGTTTGCTGATTTCATTTTCTTTTTATTCACTTTGATGTACTTAGTTTTCCTTTTTTTTTTCTTTCCTTCTTCCTTATTCTTCCCTTCTCTTTCCTTCCCTTTTATTGTCCTTTTTCCTTTCTTCTCTTTATTATTTTCTTTCTTACCTATGCTCCCTGCCTTCCTCCCTCCCTCCCTCCCTCGCTTTTTCTTTTCCTATATAGCTGTAGAATACCTGTTCAGTACAGGGTACTGGAGCAGGGCTTGCATGCGGGACAAAATAGGTAAAATAACCTTTATTTATACAATCTAATAAAACCTTTGACATTCTATTAAACATAATAGTCCATCACTGCAAATGTTGAGAATGAGACCACTGAACATTTTGAAGAAACCAGTACTCGAGAAACCAAGCATCGCACTCGCATTCAGGTTTCTTAACGTTGGTGGGCCCAGAGGAGTTAACACTCCAAGCTCTGAGCCCTGAACAAAGGGGTTACAGAGTTTTTATACATGGACAGGCATGATTAAGCAGGTTTGCAGGGGTTGGGCAAGTATAAAGAACAGGACAAGGGTGAGTGAGATAAGCTCCAATTCCTATATTGTGAGTCCACACTTTCTGAGATTATGTGACCTATTTGATCCAGACTTTGCAAGGAGCAAGCTGAGTTACAGAGGCAGAAGGAGCAGGAGGTTATGTAAAATTTTAACTTTTCCTCTTCATTCCCCCCTCTTGATGCTTTCTATCACTCATGGTAGAAAGTATCATCTCATGCTTTGAAAGGACATTCAGAGTTCCCCATCATTCAGGGAGCTATATTGAGTTAGTATCATTTGTAACTTTATGGATTCAGTTTGAGAGGTTATGAACTGGGTAATAGCATTGAGAATACAAGGGCCAAAAAGGAGCACCACAAAGAACATGAAGAGAGGACTGGTGAAAGGGAAAAGCCAGGATGCCCAGCTCCAGGTATTGTTCCAATTACCCCAGGAATTTCCTGGTCCCTGTCTCCTTTTTATGATTTGTTCCCCTAGCTATTGGGCCATGTCCCTAACTATTCCTGATTGGTTTACATAAAAGCAGCATTCTTCGTTCAAAAAGAGGCAGAGTCCTCCCTTTCCAGCTGTCAGTAGGTCTCAGTCAGTCAGTCAGTTCAGTCCCTCAGTCGTGTCCAACTCTTTGCGACCCAATGAATCGCAGCACGCCAGGCCTCCCTGTCCAACACCAACTCCCAGAGTTTATTCAAACTCATGTCCATCGAGTCGGTGATGCCATCCAGCCATCTCATTCTCTGTCGTCCTCTTCTCCTCCTGCCCCCAGTCCCTCCCAGCATCAGGGTCTTTTCCATTGAGTCAACTCTTTGCATGAGGTGGCCAGAGTACTGGAGTTTCAGCTTCAGCATCAGTCCTTCCAATGAACACCCAGGACTGATCTCCTTTAGGATGGACTGGCTGGATCTCCTTGCAATCCAAGGGACTCTCAAGAGTCTTCTCCAACACCACAGTTCAAAAGCATCAATTCTTTGGCACTCAACTTTCTTCACAGTGCAGCTCTCACATCCATACATGACCACTGGAAAAACCATAGCCTTGACTAGATGGACCTTTGTTGGCAAAGTAATGTCTCTGCTTTTTAATATGCTGTCTAGGTTGGTCATCACTTTCCTTCCAAGGAGTAAGCATCTTTTAATTTCATGGCTGCAGTCAGTAGGTCTAGCCCTCTCCTATTCTGTAAAAATCACCTCAGCCAGGGAATCTAGTTGGTCCTGTGAGGCCACTAATGATTTGGCTACTCTCTCGATATAGTCTGTGAAGTCCTTGGATTGTGTATGGTAGCAGGTGGTTGATGAAGCAATTCCTCCTATTCCCATACCTATCCCAGCTGTAATTCCCAGACCAACTAGTAGGGGTATAAACTGGATGACTCTTTTTGACTGTATATGTGCTGCCAGGGGTACAGTGAGAGTCTGGTTGTTAGGGACAGTATTCATCTGGGGAGTGAGGAAAGCTAAGGGGCAGATACTCATCCAATTGATTGGTAGACAGAAGTAAACAACTGTCCCACAAAGAGGCCTTGATGGGGGCAACACCATAATGTGTTTGTGGGAGGATGAGTGGGTCACTCACCTTTTAAAGTTTGATTACATTCGTCCCTGGCTAAATTCCCTACAGGTTCAGTTCCTCCATCATTTGTAAAGCATTCTGGAGCCTTTTAAGTTAACTCAGTTGCCCTTAAGACTGGCCCTTGTAAGGGTGGATCTATGGAAGCCCATATCTCAGGATTATGTCTCTTAGGGCCTTGGTCACTGCTTGTGCCCATTAAGTGCGTGTGGGGTAGGCTTCAGCCCATCCCAAGTACGTGCAGACTATCACAAGTAAATACTTATAGCCTCTGTAGGGCTTGACTTCGGTAAAGTCCACTTCCAGACCTTCAAATGGCAGTGTCCCAACTGTCTGCACCCCTGGGTTGGGTCTTGGTCCTTGGCTTGGCTCACAAGTCACACATCTAGCACTGATCTGGGCACACAGGGTTGGAAGCTTAGGAACAAAATAGTAGCTGCTCAGTAAGCTTTCCAGCTCAGTATTTCCTAAATGAGCTGTCTCACGATGCTATTTTACCAGCTAGTCTGCTATATTGCTGGGGACAAAGAATCTTTGGTTTGGGAGCTTCCACCAGCCCTCTTTTTTTTTTTTTTTTTGAATTCCTCCCTCATTTAGAGCCCATTAATCTTCTTCCTTGATATATCTTGGAGATGAGGCAATTCTGGTGCCAAGAGGACGTTAAAGATTGACTTGGGGCCCACTGTGGGGCTGGGTTGGGTTGCTGCCTACTTGGCTGTCTGGTCAGCCAACAAATTTCCTTTGCTGACTGGATCAGTTCCTCTCTGATGGCCTCTACAACATATGACTGGCACTTGGGAAGGCTTCCAGACTTCTTCTAACAGCTGAAGGATTTTTTTTTGTTTGTTTGTTTCAATAGGTAAAAAGGTGGGCAGTGTTCAGCGTCTGCACAGTCTCAAGTTGGACCCATGGGTTTTCTCAAAGCAGTCCTTGATAGTGAATCATCCTGGAGCTGGTCAGCCACTTATGCCCCTAGCTATTCATCAGGGCAGTAACAGCATGGGGAACCTTTACATTTATATTTTGTCCTAGAGTAAACTTATCTGCTTCTCTGACCAAAACTGCAGTGGCAGCTAATGCCCAGAATCATGGCAGCCATCCCATGGTCACTGGTTCCAGTCATTTGGATGGTTATGCGACCAGGCACAGCCATGGCCCAACTGTTTGTGTGAGAACCCTCAGTGCAGTGTGATTTTTCTCATGTACAAAGAGCTTAGAGTCCCATGTCACATCTGGAAGCCCTAATGCTGACGCACTTGTCAAGAGTCTCTATCTCCTTGAAGGCCTTTTCCTGTTCAGGTCCCCACTCCAGGGGGCCCTTATCAGACCCTGCTGTGGCTTTAAACAGAGGCTTGGCGATTTCAGAGAAACTGGGTATCCAGATCTGGCAGAATCCGGCAGCCCTGAGGAACTCACGGACTTCTTTCTTGGTGTCCAGCCGAGGTATTGAACAGATAGCTTGCTTCCTCTCATGTCTGAGCACCCAATGCCTTTTTGTGATGACAAACCCGAGGTACTTGACCTCCTGTCTGCAGATCTGAGCCTTTTTCCATGACACCTTGTACCCTGTGATGGAGAGTAGAACCAATAGGGCTTTGGTACCTCTCCAGCAGTCCCCTTGGGTGGGACTGGCTAGCAACAGGTCATCCACATACAGGAGCAGGGTGCAGTTGAAAGTTTCTCCAGGAAAGGCAGCAAGGTCTGTAGCCAGGGCTTCACCAAATAGGGTAGGTGAATTTTTGAAGCCTTGTGACAATTGGGTCCAAGTCAGCTGTGTCTTTCTCCCGGTGTGTGGGTCTTCCCATTCAAAGGCAAACAAGGGCTGGCTGGTGACAGCTGGAGGCAGAAGAATGCATCCTTGAGATCAAGGCAGGTGAACCAGCTTGCCTTGAGCGGGTAATAGACTCAAGAGAGTGTAGGAATTTGGGACCACTGGATGGATGGTGATCACTGCACTGTTGATGGTGCGGAGGTCCTGGACAGGGCAGTAGTCATTCCCTCCAGACTTTTTGACTGGTAAGATTGCAGTGTTCCAGGAAGACTGACATTCAGTTAGGATCTCAGCATCTTGTAGGCACTGGATGTGGTCCCATATCCCCAGGCATGCCTCTTGTGGTACTGGATATTGTTTCTGTCTAACAGGAGTGGCTCCTGACCTCAGGTCCAATACAATGGGGACATAGTTTTTGGCCAAACCTGGGGGCCACTTCTTTTCCCAGACATCAGGGAATTCTTTTAACAGTCTTGGAGGATTTATTTGTTCCCTTCCTGAGGAATAGAGACACCATTCATCTTCCCTGGGCATGGTCACAGCCATCATCAGAGTCGATTGGCTCCCCAGGGTGAGGCTCGCAGACTTTCCAGGGGCAAAGGTAATTTGTGCCCCCAGCTTTGTCAGTAAGTCTCTACCCAGCAGGGGAATGGGGCATCCCAGTAAGTAAAGAAATTCATGAATCACCAGATGCCCCCCTAGCTGACATGAACAGGCCTTGCAAAATGAGTGGGCTGCCATGTCCAATATGGCCCCAACAGTAGTTGCTATTCGGCCTGTGAGGGGATCCACAGGTGTGGTTACTATGGAGTGTTCAGCTCTGGTAGCCAACATAAAAGTCATTGATTGTCCCCCTACTTTTATCATGGCCATGCGCTCCCAGGGGCCCAGGATCAGGGAGCCCAGTTTTTAGTCTGATTCTGCTCCAGCCAGGCCCATAAGGTTTTGGATGGCTGGCTCAGGTTGGTACCTTTCTTTGTTGGGTTGACTGAACTTCTTCAACCCTTTAGATGTCCCTCGGCGATGGGGACACTCATTCCTCCAGTGTCCAGTCTCTTTGCAATAAGTGCGCTGGTTGTGGCATAGTGGTAGTCTCTTCTGTTTCCCCTTTCCATGAGGGAACAGTCTGTTTCACTTGATCGGAACTCCTCAATGCTGCTGCTAGCAGGGCTGCTTTCTGTTTCATTTTTTATCTGCTTCTCATTGGGCTTCATGGTCTCAGTTCACAAAGACTTTATTTGCTATCTCCAGGAGCTGTGTAGCATTCATCTCAGTGAAGCCTTCCAGTTTTTGGAACTTTCATTGGATGTCTGCATAGGATTGAGCCACAAAGGCAGCATTAATCATTTGTTGATTCTTGGGTGTCTCAGGGTTGAACGGGGTGTATGTCTGGAACGCTTCACACAATCTGTCATAGAAATTGGTGGAAGTCTCATCTGCTTTTTGGATTATCGTTGTAATTTTGGACATATTGGCGGGCTTTTTGGCTCCTACTTGAAGTCCATGTAGAAGACATCATGGTAGCGACCCAGGGTTTCTTGTCCTTCTCTGGTATTGAAATCCCAATTAGGTCTCATCTATGGCATCACTTCTCATGCCCATCTTTCTACATCTAAGACCTCCGCGGGGACATGTCCTTGGAGCCATTTTTGGGCTTCTGTTGAGATGCGTTACCTTTCTTCAGTAGTGAAGAGAGACATAAGGAGCTGGCAACAGTCTTCCCATGTAGGCTGATGGTGTGGAAAATTGACTCTAGGAGGTCAGTCATAGCCTGTGGTTTATCAGAGTACGCTGGGTTATGGTGTTTCCAGTTTAGGAGATCAGTAGCACTGACGGGCTGGTAATAGAGGATGGAGCATCCAGGCTGGACTGAGCTGTCCTCGTTCACTTGTTGAGGACCTTGAGTTCCTCACAGTGGCATCTGACAGGCCACGACGAGCTGGTTAGATTGTTTGGCTAAGCAAAGCTGCTTCCCTACTGGCTTGGGGCTGGAGTCTTGCTTATGAGGTGGTGTGGGGGACATGGAGGGAAGTGGACTGTCTGGCAATGGGTCCAGCGCTGGCTGTGCCGAGGCTTGTGGAGTCGGGAATGTTTGGTGGGGGCAGCAATGGGTCTTCCACTGGATCACCCTGGAATATACATTTTTTTCCCTTCTTCTTTCTTTTTTTCTGAGTGGTTGGGCCACAAATACCCTACTCTGTCCCTGTCCGTTTGTGCTAAATCTTGCCCATGGGGGAGGGTCTGTGTTATTAGAAGCCAGTAGTCTATGTACGGAAACTGATCTGGATGTTCTGGAGTCCCAGTGACTAGCTGGTGCATTGCTTGGACAGTGGGCAGGTTGAGAGTGCCCTCTGGCAGCCATCCAACATCAAAGGATGGCCAATTGAGCTCACATAAGTTATGAAGCTTCCTGGGGGTCATCTTGACTCTGTAATCCCCTGCAAAGCCCTTCTTAAAGTTCTTTATTGTGGAATCTAAAACTGTTGGCTTAGAGGAACTTCCACCCATGTTGACAAATATAATCTACCTGGCAACGTTTTGAGGAAAACTTAATCTCTTAGGTGTCGGCTCAAGGAGTCAGTCGACAGAGTGACCAGTAACCATTAATTTCTCCCTCCCCATGTGTCCTGCCCTGAGTCGGTGGTGCAAAGGCAAACAAGGGTGGATGCTCCCTCAAAAGAGACCATTCAGGTGCCCGCTTGGCTGCATCCCTGGGGGGAACGTAGGTGCCTCTTAGCATTGGCAGATCAGTATAAACCCCTGATCTGGATCTGTCTCACAGGGACGGATTGGGTCCCTCAGAAGCAGACACTGCCTTGAGCCACATGAGGCCACCATGGAACCACAAGATAGGGCCCACTCGGACTCAGTAGCCATGAAGGCCATGAAGCCACACAATCGAGCCTGAAGCACTGGCGAATCAGGCCATACACTCGTTCACGTTCATTTTTTGTCTGCCTGGTCACTCTCCTGAGGGAGATTTAAGACGCCTCTTAGCATTGGCAGGTTAGTATAAACCCCCGACCTGGACCAGTCTCACAGGCGGGATCAAATCCCCCAGAGACTGGCACCGCCTTTCAGTCTTATGAGGTTGTCATGGACCCGCAGGTTTTGGACCTTCTAGGGCTCCATAGTCTTAGGACTGTGGAGCTCACTTTCACTTCCTTCAATCAGCAATTATGCATACACAATCGCTCAGAGGTTATCACAATGCTTCCCTTTTCCCAAGTCCCCAGGTCTCTCTATCTGATGCTCCCTTCCTGGGAGCTCCAAAGAGGTGATCAGTCTCCTCTTCCACCCATTAGGGTAGGACCTCACTGGGGACTGGCCCCAGGGCCTTACCTGATCCTGTGGCCATTCCTGGTGAGTTGGTCCATCCCTCCAATGAGTCCGACTGGGGCTCAGCTGCCCAGAGAGTAGGAACACCAGTCCAAAAGAGAACCTGGAATACCATCAGGTGGTGCGCCTCCTCCTTCGTCTTGGGACTTCTCCATTCCAACCCGGCAGAGCCACCAGTCTGGCTTCTCAAGGGGCTGGCATGGTTGGAATCTCGCTGGGGCGTCCAGAAATGTTGCAGAAACCAGTGGGAGAGCTGGAGAACTCGGGTTTATTATGCTGGTGGGCCCAGAGGAGTTAACACTCCAAGCTCTGAGCACCAAACAAAGGGGTTACAGAGTTTTTATACATGGACAGAAATGATTAAGCACATTTGCAGGGGCCGGGCAATTGCAAAGAGCAGGACAAGGGTGAGTGAGATAAGCTCCAGTTCCTAGTATTGTGAGTCCCCACTTTCTGAGGCTATGTGACCCACATGATTCAGACTTTGCAAGGAGCAAGCTGAGTTACAGAGGCAGAAGGAGCAGGAGGTTATGTAAAATTTTAACTTTCCTCTTCATAAGGACTGTGTGCTCCTAAAAGAAAAATGATCCTGTGATCAGTCACTAACCCTGAAGGTCTTGGTCCTACTGTTGACTTAAAAAAAAAAAAAAAAAAAAGATGCACAACTTGAGAGCTGTGAGTTAAGTTTTATTGGGGGCAAAATGAGGACTGCAGCCTGGGAGACAGCACCTCAGCTCTGAGAGACTGCTCCCAAGAGGCAGTGGGAGAAAGGTCAATATATAAGGTTTTGGTGAAGGGGGAGTTCAGTACCATTAAGCACTCATTCTAACCACTTTAATAAAAGGTTTTCTGCTAGCCAGGAGAATTTGATGTCACCATGAAGGGATTTGGTGCCTTTAGATATGAGGAGATACAAGGACTGAGATCATAAAATCTATTCCTAGAAACATCCAACTGCCTGAAGACCTGTCCCACCAGATTCCCTGGAGCACAGAGTGCCTCACTTCACCCTGAACTCCTTCAGGGAGTGCTGAAGGCCAGTAGCTATAGCAGCACAGGGTTCAATCTCAGCAGAGGCAGTTGTCAAATGCTCTTGTTCAGTCATTGGCAATGCTCTTGGCAAGTGCCAATTTGCAGTTGACACTGTATACATAAAAATATTTAGGGCAGCAATATTTAAAATGTTGAGAAAATAGACATATTAGAAATTATGTTTAAGTAGAACATCATATGGCATATTGATCATGTTCTAATAAATTATCATTAAAATAAGGGCTGTATGAAATAGTCCTATTAAGTGAAAGAGCAAGATAGAAAATTATTTTCATTCAAGATTGCAATAAGGAGTTCCCTTTGTCCAAAGATAGGGGGAAAAAATACACCATAATGCTAAAAGGGAATTTTAAGTTTTGGGGTTATAGAAGTAGTGATTTTTTTTTCCTTTTTATCCTGTTTTCTGTAAAATGACACATCACTGTGTGAATCAAAATGATAGGATGCCCTGTGTTGGGCTGCATTAAAAGAGGCCTGCAAGCCTTATGCTTGCCCAGACTCAAGACCAAAGAAAAGACAACCTCAGAGTCTATAAAAAAAAAAAAACAAAACCCAAAAGGTATCAATGGTTTAATGAATGGTTTAATATATAAAGCAGGGCTCAAGGGTGAGGCCTCCACCCTATGTGTCAGATGGTGAACAGGACTTGGCAGCTGACTTTGTTGAGGGAAGAAGACATGCAAAAGGGCAAAATGGTTGTCTAAAGAGGCCTTACAAATAGCTGAGAAATGAAATGAGAGAAGGAGAAAAAGAAAAAAGGGGAAAAGGTAAAAAGGAGAAAAGGAAAGATAAATCCATCTGAATGCAGAGTCCCAAAGAATAGCAAGGAGAGATAAGAAAGCCTTCCCAAGTGATAAATGCAAAGAAATAGAGGGAAACAATAGAATGGGAAAGACTAGACATCTCTTCAAGAAAGTTAGATTTACCAAGGGAACATTTCATGCAAAGATGGGCACAATAAAGGACAGAAACAGTATGGACCTAACAGAAGCAGAAAATATTAAGAAGAGGTGGCAAGAATACACAGAACTATAAAAAAAAAAAAAAATCTTCATGACCCAGATAACCATGATGATTTGATCACTCACCTAAAGCCAGACATCCTGGAGTTTGAAGTCAACTGGGCATTAGGAGGCATCACTGCGAACAAAGCTAGCAGAGGTGATGGAATTCCAGCTGAGCTATTTCAAATCCTAAAAGATGATGCTGTGAAAGTGCTACACTCAATATGACAGCAAATATGGAAAACTTAACAGTGGCCACAGAACTGGAAAAGGTCAGTTTTCATTGCAATCACAAAGAAAGGCAATGCTAAAGAATGTTCAAACTACTGCACAATTGCCATCATCTCACACGCTAGCAAAGTAATGCTCAAAATTCTCCAAGCCAGGCTTCAACAGTAGCTGAACCGAGAACTTCCAGATGTTTGAGCTGGATTTAGAAAAGGAAGAGGAGCCAGAGATCAAATTGCCAACACTTGTTGGATCATAGAAAAAGCAAGAGAATTCCATAGAAAACGTCTACTTCTGCTTCATTAACTACATTAAAGCCTTTGCCTGTGTGGATCACAACAAAGTGGAGAATTCTTAAAGATATGGAAATACCAGTCCACCTTACCTGCCTCCTGAGAAATCAGTATGCAGGTCAAGAAGCAACAGTTAGAACCAGACATGGAAGGACAGACTGGTTCCAAATTGGGAAAGGAGCACATCAAGGATGTATACTGTCACCTTGCTTATTTAACTTGTATGTATAGTACATCATCCACAATGCCAGGATGGATGAAACATGAGCTGGATTCAAAATTGCAGAGAGAAATATCAATAACCTCAGATATACAAATGACACCACCCTTATGGCATAAAGTGAAGAGGAACTAAAAAGCCTCTTGATGAAAGTGAATGAGGAGAGTGAAAAAGCTGGTTTAAAAGTCAATATTCAAAAAGCAAATATCATGGGATCTAGTCCCATCACTTCATGGAAAATAGATGGGGAAACAGTGACAGACTTTATATTCAGGGGCTCCAAAATCACTGCAGATGGTGACTGCAGCCATGAAATTAAAGACACTTGCTCCTTAAGAAAAAGCTGCGACCAACCTAGACAGCATATTAAAAAGCAGAGACATTACTTTGCCAACATAGGTCCATCTAGTCAAAGCTATAGTTTTTCCAGTAGTCATGTATGGTTGTGAGAATTGGACCATAAAGAAAGTGGAGTGCCAAAGAATTGATGCTTTTGAGCTGTGGTGTTGGAGAAGACTCTTGAGAGTCCCTTGGACTGCAAGGAAATCCAACCAGTCAATCCTAAAGGAAATCAGTCCTGAATATTCATTAGAAGGACTGAAGCTGAAACTCCAATACTTTGGCCACTTGTTGTGAAAAACTGACTCATTGGAAAAGACCCTGATGCTGTGAAAGATTGAAGGTGGGAAGAGAAGGGGACAACAAAGCGTAAGATGGTTGGATGGCATCACCCAACTCAATGGACATGAGTTTGAGCAAGCTCTGTGAGCTGGTGATGGACAGGGAAGCCTGGCGAGCTGCAGTCCATGGGGTCTTAAAGAGTTGGGCATGATTGAGTGGCTAAACTGAACTGAGGGAAATGGGAGAGAGTATTGCTAGTTATAAGGGGAACTGACAGGTTGGCTCATTGGTTAGCAGGGAAACAAGCAGAGGGGCATGTGTTCCTCACTGCTCTTTGGATAAGCTATCAGAGTGGAAACATTATGATCTAAAGCTAGAACAATCATTAGCTGGGTCCTGGGCAAGTATGTGAGAACATCAGTCACGAGAGTAGAGTATAGGTGAACCAGCCACTGGTTGAGCAGGGGAAGCATGGAGAATAGCCATCTTGAGGGTACTGAACATACACCTTGAAATTAAAAAATAAAAAAGCTAAACTAAAAAGCTTTGAGAAACCTATAGATGAGGCCCTGAGACACAGTTTAAATAGGCAAAGCATTTATCTCCCATTCATCCACAGATGCATCCATTGACTTATACAATCACTTATTCTTTCCCTAAATATTTTCTGATCTGAGACCCACAAAGGACCACTAACTGGTCAGATTATGTTCATACTAAGGTGTGCAAACTGGGTTTAGCTCTGAGGCCCCCAAGGCTAGTGAGGGAGAAAAACATGTAGATACATAAGCATGGGCATGATTCTAATGGAAACACTTATTCCTTTGTGACCTTGACAGATTTATTAAACCCCTGAATCTCAGTCTTTTTATCTGAATAATGCCAATAAAACTATTTATAGGCATCTATCACCATGATTGACAAGAGGTCATTTCCAGATGAATATTAGCCCACATCCTTTGCTCTTCATCATCGTCATGCTGACACATGTTTAGAGTTTACATGTGTCAGGCACTGAGCCAGAGGGCTTTACCTAGATTATCTCATCTAACTCTCATAATCATAGTCCAGCAGAGGTACTGGCATTTGACCACAGTTTGTGGATGAACAAATTAGGCCTCAGAGATGTTAAATAAACTTCCTCCAAGGTCACACAGCTAGTTGATGCTGGATCTAATTTGTAATCCAAATGGCTTTAGGGTCTGAGCACCGAACTGTAGGACTCTTCCCTCCCATCCCTAGGCCCTTCCTTTCTCTAGTTATTTTCAATATGACATTTATCACTCTAACTTTCATTGCCTGAAACTCAATGACCTGCAGCAAACATTATTCTAAGGAATAATATTTGCACAGTTTTCATATCTTAATGCAGCAACTTGAGCTTCCATAGAGATTTAAATCCCTAATGAAATTTCCTTGTCAAAATTCTTGCTGAAGGATCGTTTAATTTGCTGCTTATGATATCTTGGAATGACTGTATGCCCTGGAAATGAGTCCCTCCTACATCCTCCTCTGCTTTTCCTCCTCCCTCTCTTCTCTCTTTTCATTCTTCTTTCTTCTCTCTCCATTTTTTGAATACATGCTCCATTTAATGAAATCCCAAGGAACAGGGAGTAGAAATCTCTGCTCTATTATTCCCCTCCAGGCAATGCAGATGATCAGAAGTGTGTTCTTTTGTCAATTAATTTAGACAATAATAATACCTCAAGTTGCATGCATTTAGGAAATGAAGCCAGGATGTCACTCTGAAAAACTCAACGGCTGATAGGACCAGTGGCCTCAGCCTCGGTCCTCAGGCCTGTTATCCTAAACACTCACAAAAAACCTGTAATCAATTCTACTCAGAAAGAGTATCGGTAGGGAGTTTCCCAAAGAAACCCATACCCCATCCTCTTGCCTTTCGGGATTTCATGTAGTATATGGAAAAGTGTGCAATGTGACAGCTACTAGATGGAAGAGCATAAGGAAAGTTTCTCTGAATTAGAAGTTTAAAAGATCTTGATTCTAATCCTGTGACCATTTGCTCTTAGTAATGCGGCCTTGAGTAAGTCACAGTGTATTGAGTCCGAGTTTCTTTATCTGTAGAAGAATCCTTCAGGCACCCTGGTTGAAAGACAAAAACAACCCTCAGTACAGAGCAGGCTGTCCTGTAAGCCATTCAAAAGTGGGGTCAAATGCAGAGCTGAAATAATCCATATTGTATTCATTCACTCACTTATCCCCTAAGTAATTAAGCACATATAAAGTGCACCATGCTGTGGATTCAAATAATAATAATTAAGAATCCTACTATCAATAAACTCATAGTCTAGAAAGCTGCATTTATTTAAATTGAATTACAGGCTCCAAAGAATATGCTGTGTATAATACATTTTTTTTTTTATTCACTCATTCACTCAAACTCTTACTAATAGTTTGACGTGGGGCAAGTTGCTTAACCTTGATGGGTTCTAGTTTTCTTGTTTATAAATTAAAATAGTAATTTTCTCTAATGCAGACAGCTTTTATTGCATTAAATAAAATAATCCATTCAGGGCAGTTTGTGCTTGACACATGGTGAAAGCTTAATAAATGTAGTCTAGTACTATTGTTATTTTTTATCTTAACTGTTATCATTGCATTTATAACTACATGGTGTTGCTGCATGAAACATTATCTGACCTCAGATATCTTCAGTTGCATAGAGGCAAGACAAAATTGTACAAACAAATACAAATAAGGAAACACTTCAAAATCCAAGACAGTGTAAGGAACTTTTGCCAAAATGGGGAACGATAAAAATTCACCTAAAGTGGAAAGAAAGATATGGGTTGTTCAGGAAAGGCTTACCTAGGCAAGAACAATGTAGTGAGTTTTTCATATGTAGTTCTGTGGCTGTGTACTGTTGCACAGGCTGAACACTGCCCAACTGGACAAGTATCAGTCATACAGAAGTGTGAAGGATTCTCTATAGAGGTGGGCTACATGGCCTTGGGTAGGAAATTTCCATTAATAAGTTACATGGAGAAAGAGACGATTCTTGAAGGTACAGAGCATAAACTAATAACCACTTGCTCTTGGTCCATTAATTCTTACTAATGAGAGAGGATGTCTTCCTGACTGAAATCTACTCAGAATACTTAAGTTCTTACATTACTCTGTCCTCCAAGTAGTCACAAAAACATTGCTAGTAGAATATATTAATGTGTAAAATTTACATACTATTTTTTTCTGTCCTTGAAAGAAGTATAACAGAATTAATCGGATTTTGACCATGCCTCTTTAAATCTTACAAAGTCCATCAACTCTATCAGATCTATTTTGTTTTTAGATATTCAATTGCTAATATCTTCAAGTCTATCCATTTAAATTGTACTAAATACTTTTACCAATTAAACATGCAAATACACACTATTTCTAGAACACTAGGAAGATAAATATATTTACAAGAAATAAAACATGATGATCAGAACACTCAGAGATAACTACCAGTATTCATTTCAGATCACAGCATTCCAACTGTTTTGTAATTTTTATGTGGAATGCATAGTCACTCAAATTTGGAAAATATGTATATTTACACTTAATATATGTTATTTAAAAAATAATTTGAAGAGCATGCATTGCAAAATGTGGTAAGATTACACATTGCAAAATGTAATAAGGTTTTTCTGTTTTCCTAATTTTTCTTGTCAACATTTTTATGTTTTCCTAATTTTCTACAATACATACTAACAATAATTATGTGAAAGGATGATAGTAGTAAACACTTATTGATGTGTCTACATGCCAGACACTGTTCTAAGCATTTTTCAGATAATCCTTATATATGTACATATATATATATATGATTCACTCCTGGCCATATATTTGTCTATGTATTATATATATATATATCTCTTCTTTTCCAGATTAATCCCCCATATAGGTTATTATATAATATTAATTGGGCTTCCCAGGTGGCTCAGTGGTAAAGAATCTGCCTGCCAATGCAGGAGCCACAGGAGATGCGGGTTTGATCCCTGAGCTGTG
Source organism: Cervus canadensis (assembly GCF_019320065.1). Taxonomy (NCBI): domain Eukaryota; kingdom Metazoa; phylum Chordata; class Mammalia; order Artiodactyla; family Cervidae; genus Cervus; species Cervus canadensis. The sequence goes on along the minus strand of NC_057393.1, from coordinate 52,108,017 downwards.
GAGGAGGAAATGGCAACCTACTCCCATATTCTTACCTAGAGAATCCCATGGACACAGGAGCCTGGTGAGCTATGGCACACATGGACAGAATATTGATAACGTTCCCTATGCTATACAGTGGGTCATTATTATATTTTTTATACATAGTAGCATAAATATGTTCATTGCAAGCTTCTAATTTATCACTTCTTCCCCATTTCCCCTTTGGTAGCCATAGTTCGATTCAGAGATCTGTGAGTCTGTTTCTGTTTTGTAAACAAGTTCATTTGTATCATTTTACTAGATTCCACATATAAGTGATATCATATGGTATTTGACTTTTACTGTGTGACTTACTTTACTCAGTGTGACACTCTCTAGGTGCATCCATGTTGCTGCAAATGGCATCATTTTGTTCTTTTTTATAGCTGAGTAATATTCCATTGTATATATGCACATCTTCTTTATCCATTCCTCTGTCAGTAGACATTTGCTTTGCTTCCATGTTTTAGCTATTGTAAATATTGCTTCAGTGAATATTGGGATGCATGTGAATTTTTGAATTAGATTTTCTCCAAATATATGCCCAGGAGTGGGCTTGCTGGGTATTGTGGCAGTTCTGTATTTACAAAGAACTGTATTTTTAAAGAACTTCCTTACTGTATTGGTTGTACCCATTTACATTCTCACCAACAGTGTAGGAGAGTTCCTTTTTTCTCCACACCCTCTCCAACATTTATTATTTGTAGATTTTATGATGGCCATTCTGACCAGCATGAAGTGATATATCTTATTGTAGTTTTGATTTGCCTTTCTCTAGTAGTTAGTGACATTGAACATCTTTTCATGTGTTTTTTGGCCATCTGGATGTCATCTTTGGACAAATGTGTATTTAGATCTTCTGCCCATTTTTGATCATTTTTTTTTTTGGAAGACAATTGCTTTACAATATTGTGATGGTTTTTTACAATACATCAACATGAATCGGCTGTCAGTATGCATGTGTCCCCTCCCACTTGAGCACCATCCAGCCACCCTCCCCACCCCATCTCTCTAGGTTGTCACAGAGTTCCCTGCATCCTACATCAAACTCTCACTAGCTATTTTACATATGTTAATGTATATGTTTCAGTGCTATTCTCTAAAGTCATCCCACCCTTTATTTCCCCCACTGTGTCCAAAATTCTGTTCTTTATGTCTGTGTCCCTTTGCTGCCCTGCACATAGGATCGTCAGTACTATCTTTCTATGTTCTATATATATGCATTAGTATGCTATATGTGTCTTTGTCTTTATGACTTACTTCACTCTGTATAATAGGCTCTAGGTTCCTCCACCTCATTGGAACTGATTCAAATGTGTTCCTTTTTGTAGCTGAGTAACAGTTGCAGGTGGTGATTGCAGCCATGAATTTAAAAGATGCTTACTCCTTGGAAGGAAAGTGATGACCAACCTAGACAGCAAATTAAAAAGCAGAGACATTACTTTGCCAACAAAGGTCCATCTGGTCAAGGCTATGGTTTTTCCAGTGGTTATGTATGGATGTGAGAGCTGGACTGTGAAGAAAGCTGAGCGCTGAAAAATTGATGCTTTTGAACTGTGGTGTTGGAGAAGACTCTTGAAAGTCCCTTGGACTGCAAGGAGATCCAACCAGTCCAATCTAAAGAAGATCAGTCCTGGGTGTTCATTGCAAGGACTGATGTTGAAACTGAAACTCCAATACTTTGGCCTCATGTGAAGAGCTGACTCACTGGAAAAGACCCTGATGCTGGGAGGGATTGGGGGCAGGAGGAGAAGGGGACGACAGAGGATGAGATGGTTGGATGGCATCACCGACTCAATGAACTTGAGTTTTAGTAAACTCTGGGGGTTGGTAATGGACAGGGAGGCCTGGCGTGCTGCGATTCATTGGGTCGCAAAGAGTCGGACAAGACTGAGCAACTGAACTGAACTGAACATTCCACTGGGTATAGTAGCACAACTTTCTTATCTATTCATCTGTCAGTGGACATCTAGATTGCTTCCTTATCCTAGCTACTGTAGATAGTGCTGCAATGAACATTGAGGTACATGTGTCTCTTTCAGTTGTGATTTCCTCAGGGTATATACCCAAAAGTGGGATTGCTGGGTCGAATGGTAGTTTTATTCCTAGTTTCTAAAGGAATCTCCATACTCTTCTGCATAGTGGTTGTATCAATTTGCATTCCCACCAACAGTGTAAGAGGGTTCCATTTTCTCTACACCCTCTCCAGTATTTACTGTTTGTAGACTTTTTCATGATGGCCATTCTGATCAGTGTGAGATGATACCTCATTGCAGTTTTGATTTGCATTTCTATAATAATGAGCAATGTTGAACATCTTTTCATGTGTTTATTAGCCATCTGTTTGTCTTCTTTGGAGAACTATCTGTTTAGATCTTCTGCCCACTTTTTGATTTGGTTGTTTGTCTTTCTGGTATTGAGCTGCATGATCTGCTTGTGTATTTTGGAGATTAATTCTTTGTCAGTTGTTTTGTTTCCTGTTATTTTCTCCCATTCTAAAGGTTGTGTTTTCACCTTGCTTATAGTTTCCTTCATTGTGCAAAAGCTTTTAAGTTTAATTAGATCCCATTTGCTTATTTTGTTTTTATTTCCCTTACTCTAGGAGGTGGGTCATAGAGGATCTTGTTGCGATTTATGTCAGTGTTCTGCCTATGTTTTCCTCTCAGAGTTTTATAGTTTCTGGTCTTACGTTTAGGTCTTTAGTCCATTTCCAGTTTATTTTCTGTATGATGTTAGAAGTGTTCTAATGTCATTCTTTTACATGTGGTTGACTAGTTTTCCCAGCTCCACATGTTGAAACTGTCTTTACCACATTGTATCTTTTTACCTCCTTTGTCAAAGATAAGGTGCCCATAGGTGGATGGATTTATCACCATGTTTTCTATCTGTTCCATTGGTATACATTTCTGTTTTTGTGCCAGTACTATACTGTTTATATATATGTGTGTGTGTGTATATATATATATAGATAGATAGATATAAATATAGATAGATATATACACACACACACACATATATTGAACTGTTTATATATTCTAGAGTTTAATCCCTTACTGTTCATATTGTTTGCAAATATTTTCTCCCATCCTGTGGACTGTCTTTTTGTTTTATGGTTTCCTTTGCTGTGCAAAAGCTTTTAAGTTTAATTAGGCCCTTTTTCTTTATTTTTCTTTTCATTTTCATTATTCCAGGCGGTGGATCTAAAAATATACTGCTATTATTTATATCAGAGAATGTTCTATCTGTTTTCTGCTAAGAGTTTTATAGTATCTGTCCTTACATCTAGGTTTTTAATCCTGCTGCAAAGCCTCCACTCTGCCCACACCTACCTCTCTGAATAGGAAATCCTAGCAGTGCTCTCATTCACTGCCTACAGGGCACCTACACCTGTGGTTGGTGTAAACCGGGAGTAGCCCATGGGATAGTCTGCTCTGGGAGGCTTCAGCTCAGAACAGGTGCTCTGGTTCCACCCTTCCCCATTCTCTTTGGTTTGAGGGTTCTTCAGAGAAGGCAATGGCACCCCACTCCAGTACTCTTGCCTGGAAAATCCCATGGACGGAGGAGCCTGGTAGGCTGCAGTCCATGGGGTCACTGTGTCAGACATGACTGAGCAACTTCACTTTCACTTTTCACTTTCATGCATTGGAGAAGGAAATGGCAACCCACTCCAGTGTTCTTGCCTGGAGAATCCCAGGGACAGTGGAGCCTGGTGGGCTGCCGTCTATGGGGTTGCACAGAGTCAGACATGACTGACACGACTTAGCAGCAGCAGCAGTGATAGGGTTCTTGCTACTCACATAAGCTGTTGATAGCTTGAGCAGGATCAGTCTTCAATACAGTTTAGTTTTATATACACAATATTTTGCTGTTTATTTCTGTATTTGTCATATTTGGCTAATTATTTATGCATGTGGATGGCACCCCACATAACAGATTTATAAATTGATGTAGTGTTCTTCTCCTGTCCATAATGTATTGCCATTTTCACTGAAAATCTATGTGCAGATAACCTTTAGTGAATATTCCAATGGCCTTTTTATTTGGGAACTTCCAAGTGGTACACTTTGAGTGAGTATAAGGAAGAATTGAAAGGAAAATGGTGGGAAAATTTGCCAAGAGTATCTGAAGATTAAAAGCAAAGAAATAGTTCAGTTCAGTCATTCAGTTATGTCTGACTCTTTGTGACCCCATGGACTGCAGCACACCAGGCTTCCCTGTCCATCATCAACTTCTGGAGCTTGCTCACACTTACGTCTGTTGAATCAGTGATAACGAACAGTTACCACAAGACTAAATTGGCCTTTACCCAAGGGTGTACAGGGCAACTGAGATTGCCTTGCTCACAGTTGTTCATACTTCTTCCTCATACTCTATTTTGGATAAATTTAAATCACATTGAATAACATTACATGCATCAATAGAGAGTTATCACTACCTCCTGCAAAATGCAGAATGACATAATGATTTTCACGTATGTTAATAAGACTGTTCCTAAATACATCTATTTATTTACCTTCTGTGCACATAAGCTGCTATGTTTTGGAGATAATCAGCAGTATTCCTTCTTTCTTTGAAGATGTTTTGTATTATGCTGATGTTAAGAGATGACCAACACAATGCTGTCCCCAGTTGCACACCCCTCACCCTCCTTTCCTTGAGAGAGCTATTTTGTTTTGAGAGAGCATGATAGAGCAATTTCACTCTTGTGTAACTGACATGAAATGGAATGATTTGAGCTATTACCATCTTCATTTCTAATTTGGTACTACCATAACTCTTTCATTTTTCATCTAGTTTAAAAAATTGGACACACCAATTGTAAATAGCCTGTCATAATGTGGGTCATAAAGGTGAGGCAGAAAATTATAAATATTGACCACATGGTTAACAGTAAGCAGAGACTCAGGGTTCTGGACTTTCTGTTGATACTAAGGTTATATTTTTAATTTCAACTGAGATGTTTTCCTGCAAGGAGAACACAGTATGTGGCAGACAGTGACTGTGCCTCTATCTCTGTCTCCTCATTGTTTATCCACCCTTATTCATGGTCATTCTATAGTTGAAGAAATGATTCAGAGAATTTAATTAACCCATCAGAATCACTCAGTTTCTAACAAGTTAAATTCAAATCTGCTGCTTATACCCATTAACTTTTGAAGTATTGATACTTTCTCTTAGGGACCAATAAAATGTTTGTGTTTTTATTATTAAGCCAAGGAACTAACATTTCAAGGACCAAGTAACACAGAGAAGGTGGTTTTAGAATATTTTTTTGCAAAAAAGAGTCTTATTTATTTATTTATTCATTCATTATCTAGATAGATTTATCTATTCTTTGATTGTTTGCTTGATTTTTCGAGGAGTTAAGGGCAAGGCATTCTCCATCATAGCTAGCAGTATGATTAAAGATTCAACTTAAAACACGTGAAAAGGTGGGTGCATAATTACTACAGTTCAGGATAAAATGCTGTATTAGGCAATACAATACAAGGTGCATAGTCTACTTACTAACACACAACAAGCACTGATAAAATTCTGAGCAGTTAAGATGAATTTTTGATGACTTGATGATTCTTTTTATGAGAATAAACTTTTGAGATCAGGCACTGGATCTTCTAAATTTCTGGCTCTCTTAACTTTTCAGTCTCTCCCTATGAATAGAGTGTAACTGTCAATACTGGATAGTATGTACATTGTCTCCATTTTCTTTGGAATCTTAAAAACTTCAGTCCTTTTAAGAAATTTTGATGGGAAAATTAATGTGGAATTGATCTGGCAGATAAACACTTGATTCCCACTGTGTTTTAAACCATGAGGAGATTATCAGCTTTTCAGTTTTCCCTGATTTATTGTCTTCACAGCAATGCTCTATGATTATACCTACAGGAAATTTCCAAATGTTGGGCATAGCCCACATCAGTGATCCAGGAACACTTTCCAGACCCAATAGGAGTGTTTTATGGATAATCTGTGAATACTGCCCCTTAATTAAGAATGAACAATGAGGAATTGAAAGCTCAAATATTTCTATAACACAAGCTGATTCAGATATAAATAACGTTAAGGACCTATTCTAGGTCACACAAGAGACTTTACTAGGTACATTCATGTACATTGTATATGTTATCATTTAACTCTGACAAATACATGATAAAATAGTTATTACTATCCCCATTTAGTTTTGAATAATACAAATGAGACTAAAGAAGGTAATATTTAGATGAAGAAAACTATAGAGGTTTATTGTAGAAATAAGACAAATTGAGAGATGTGGCATGATATAATATATTTTGTAAAAGGCCATTTTTCCTTGAATATATTTCACTATAGTTCCAAATAAAATCCTCAGACTACTTCTGAAACTTTCATTTTAAATTTCCTTTGTAGCAGATTGTTGAAAACTAAAATGCAAATCCTAAAGGAGAACAAGGATTGTTTTGGGTTTGGTTGATTACCACCACACCCCAAGTACCTAACATGTTTCTATCATATCAGACATAGAACTATATTTTGATTAAATTAGTGAAATAGAAACATGTCCAAGTTAACGTATTTTTCTACTTATCATTTTAAAATGTTTTTCAGTCCATCCACTTCAAAATTTAGTATTAACTATGATTTTGCTAAGTGTTATAGATAATGAATACAGTAATAATATTTTAAAAGATAATCTTTGCCTTAATTTAATTTTAGGATAGAAATACATTCATAGGGTTCAAATCAAACAGTATAAAAAGGTTTAACATTAAAGTCTTCTACCTCATTCTCTATTCCTCCATTTCCTCTCTCACAAGCAATCAATGCTATTAGTATCTTATAAAATTTTATAGTTATTGAATAAGGTATTTTAAATTGTAATAATGTATTTATTATAAATGTATTTATAATATAATAGTAAATTATTGTAATATATAATATATTATGAATAAATAATATATTTCTAAAAGCAAAACAAACCAACATGCCCCTTTTCTGTATAAGTAACAGCTGATAATACACACTGTTCTGTATTTTGCTTTTCCACTTAGTAATGGATCTTCAAGATCATTTTATTTCAGTATCTATAGAACATTTGCATACTTTTTACAACTGCATAGCATATTTCTTTTTCCATAGGTTGCAGGTAATATAATATGACAATGACATCTCTGCTGTGGATTTGCATTTAGGTATTTATTTGTTTACAATATGCTATTTAAACAGTATGTGGGATAAATCTCCAGAAGGGAAATATCTGAGTTTGATATATGTACCTTTGTAGATTTGGGGGTTGTCATCGTCACTCCCCAGTAGTACCATTTTAAATGCTTAAACTCTCTCCACACATTCTCTTTCTCCAGTCTCTTTGATACAGCATGTTGCTTTATCAAGATAATTTATCTTTGTTTGGGTTTAGAAGATAAAGGTGCTAGCCCTGTAGTTTTTTATTTATTTTATGGTGAATGATATAGAGCATCTTTTCATATATTTAATATTTATTTTTCTTTCCTGTGAACTCTTAATGTCCCTTCATGATTTTTCTTTTCAGTTATTGGTCATTTTTTTGATGGTTTGTAGGAGTTGTTTATATATAAAGGAATTTAGGCCTTTGAGGTTCAAATAGTTTTTTTTTTTTTTTTTCTTTTGATTTTTGCATTTTGTCTTTGATTATAGTAGTTCCTACCAAACTGGAAATCCTCCTTTGCTTCCTTCCTTCCTCCCTTCTTCCCTCTTCCCTCTCTCCCTCCTTCCCTTTCTTCCTTCTTTCTTTTCTTTCTTTTTTTCTTACATTAGAATGAATCAAGTATTTTCTTTTGTGGCTACTGGATTTTATGTAATACTTTGAAAAGATCTTTTCCACTAACTTTATTCAAAAATTTTCCATTTAAATTTGAGTTTTATTATTTTATGCTTAAATCTTCAAACTGATACAGATTTCTTTTTTCCTAGATGATTACACTGATACCCAAGTTGATTTAATTAGTAATATAATTATCAACAGGATGTCTATTCATGACTTAAATGGCACTTATATATTAAATATCATATTTGTAAATAAAATATAAAAGACATAACTAAGTATCAAATATTTATTTAGTTCTATTTCTGATCTTCCTATTTTGTTCTTTTGACCTATTTGTGCATCAGTGTTATATTCTCAACTATTACACTTTTGCTCTATGTGTTAAAATAAGTAGGGAAAGGCAGTTTCTCCTTCAAGAGAACTAGCAAAACTCACCTTCCCCCCACACCAATTTGCTGACTATTTGTGTCTTACTAACTCATTATCTGTCCACAGCTTATTACTAGTATAGAATTGGGAGGTGACTGTTACATTTAAAGGTAGCGCTGATGGACCAAGAGTTAATGAAGTAGAAGAAGCCAGGTGACAAATTTAAAAATCAAAATAAATAAGGGAGATAAGGGAGCAAACAGAAGGGGAGAGATTGCTTCTGAAAGTGGCATCTAAAATACCTCTCTTTTCCTTTCAAAGGATCAACCTTAACTCCAGTAAACTAACAACTATCTTGTGATCCTAAGAGCATCACAGATTGATAGCATTGTTTGCTTCATAGTGTCGCTCCATCTTTACCCTTTTTAGGAGCTTTCATTTTCTAAAGCAAATGTATATTACTTTAATGTAAAATTTTATATTATTGGGGGTGACTCGTTATTGGTCTATATCATAATACCAGAAGTTAGTGTTTCTTTTGACTTAATATGCGATGAGCAGAAACATGCCAGCAGTTGTGTAACTGCAGATGGTTATGCTACTAATAATCCTGGAACTGAGCTGTTCAGCATCCACATTGGTTCAGCACAGTGGAGAATGCTGAAACTCACATCTGTTTTCTGCTTATAGAGAAAAAGCAAATGATATCTAAAGCTAGAATCCTGGGTTGCTTAGAAAAGAGCTTTACATAGGAAAGTGGTCAGGGGCAGGAGGATATATCTTATGAATAGTTCAGGTAATTTGATTCTTCCTATTCCATTCCTAATAAGCATGATTCAGGACAATGTTTAAGGCATTATCAGTAAACAAAAATTTGACATCACTCTTGTTTCCCTTTTTTTAGGGATTGCTATTTTAATGTACATTGCTATTTTAATGCATCTAATTTTTTTATTGGTGTATGCTTGACTGACTCTCTCTCTCTCTCTCTATATATATATATATATAAAATGTGTGTATATATACATATATATATATATATATATATACACACATTCTTTTTTGTATTCTTTTCCCATGTAGGTTATTATAGAATATTAATTAGAATTCTCTGTACTATACAGTAGATCCTTATTAGTTATATATGTTTTATATATAGTAGTGTGCATGTGTTAATTGCAATCTCCTAATTTATCACTCCCCTCCCCCCAACACACATTTCTCCCTTGGGAACCAGAAGTTTGATTTTGAGATCTTTGAGTCTGTTTCTATTTTGTAAATAAATAAATTCATTTGTGTCATTTTAAAATTAGATTTCATACATAAATGATATCTTACAATATTTCTATTTCTCTGTCTGATTTACTTCACTAAGTATGATAATGTCTAGGTCCACTCACGTTGTTGCAAATGGCATTATTTTGTTCTTTTTATGGCTTAGTAATGTTGTATATATGTACCACATTTTCTTCATCCATTCCTCTGTCAGTGGGCACTTAGACTGTTTCCACATCTTAGTTGTTTTAAATAGTGCTGCAGTGAACATTGAGGTACATGTGTCATTTTGAATTATAGTTTTCTCTGGATAAATGGCCAGGAGAGGAATTGCTGGATCAAATGCTAGTTCTAGATTTAGTTTTTCATTTTAAGGAAACTCCATACCTTTCTCACTTTTCTACAAACCCTCTCCAACATTTATCATTTGTAGATTTTTTGATGATGGCCATTCTGACCTGTGTAAGGTGAAAGCTCTTTTGTAGTTTTGATTTGCATTTCTCTGCTAATTAGTGATGTAGAGCATCTTTTCATGTGCTTTTTGGCCATCTGCCACTTTCTTTTTATGTGCCCCAGTTTGAATGGTGTCCAGAAGCAGAATATGCTCTCAGATGTACCCATTTTCCCTTGTCTTACTCAAGCAGATATTGCTACACTTTTTTGTAGTCATAACTCCATTGATACTCTTCTATAATCTCAGAGAAGTTTGTATATTCTTCTCAAAATGATCAGCATGGAAAAGGATCTCCTATTTACTGGACATCTCATTATCTCTTGTTTTTCCATACTTAATTTCATTTCATCCCAGTCTCTCTGCCCTAGAAGCCTCTGAGATTGCTATCATTGCTGCCATTTTGCAGGTGTAATGCTAGGTCATAGTTTTATGTGAGACTTAGGCAATAAGCATCACTCCCAGCTCTATTAGGGGCAAGGAAAGGACAGCTGTGGCATCCTTGGCTTCCAAAAGGGGAGATTCCTTAAAAGAGAGAGAATTACACCAACCATAGCAAATTTAAGCAGGTTAAGAAATAAAAAATATATATAAAAATGGAGATCATTCTACTGTTAATGAACTACTTGCTCTATGTATAAACAACCACAAGTTTTATTCCACAGAACAAAAGTTAATATATAGTTTATTTTCTTCTTGTTCTTAAGGTTCTAATGTTGGGTCTAAATGTCCCCTCTATTTCACATTTCTCTGATCTTCCAGAAAACTATTGTAATCAAAGAAGAAGATACATTAACTTGACTTTGCTCAGTGAAAGTGAAAGTCGCTCAGTCATGCCTGACTCTTTGTGACCCCATGGACTGTCCATGGAATTCTCCAGGCCAGAATACTGGAGTGGGTAGCCTTTCCCTTCTCCAGCAGATCATCCCAACCCAGGGATCAAACCCAGGTCTCCCGTATTACAGGCAGATTCCTTACCAGCTGAGCCACAAGGGAAGCCCAAGAAACTAGAGTGGGTAGCCTATCCCTTCTCCAGGGAATCTTCCCAACCCAGGAATTGAACCAGGGTCTTCTGCATTGCAGGCAGATTCTTTACCAATTGAGCTATGCTAGTTCTTTATAAGCCCAGGTTGTCCCTCAGTGATGTCAGCATCTTCCACTTGTTAACACTAACCAGTATTTCATAAATGTGTTTTTGCATTTTGTTGTGTTTAATAAGATCACTGATTTATAGTCTAAGGACTTATGTATATACTTCTCTAAAAGTGAAAATATATTGTTTATATTTTTGTTTTCAAAAATATATTTGTTTTCAGTCTTGTAATGAATCCCTGAGAAAGCAGATGTTAGATCAGGTTTCAGTCCAAAGTTCTTTCAGGATCTGGGATACAGTCCAATCAGCCTGGGACCCTAAAACTCATTTGTACTGTAATATTCTCTATCCATCATTCTGTATCTCAGTAACTGCTCTCTTATGTCTTGTGCAGTTTTTTGTACAAATTTTCTTCTCCTTGAAAAAAAATGTGACTATGCTTAACACACTGATTTTTTAAATCTTAATCTTGTGTAACTTTATACAGGTATCAGCACAGCAGCACAGTTCAGTTGCCCAGTCGTGCCTGACTCTTTGCAACTCCATGGACTGCAGCAGCCAGGCTTCCCTGTCCATCACCGACTCCTGGAGTCCACCCAAACCCATGTCCATTGAGTCGGTGATGCCATCCAACCATCTCATCCTCTGTTGTCCCCTTCTCCTCCTGCCCTCAATCTTTCCCAGCAACAGGGTCTTTTCCAATGAGTCAGTTCTTCACATCAAGTGGCCAAAGTATTGGAGCTTCAGCTTTAGCATCAGTCCTTCCAATGAATATTCAGGACTGATTTCCTTTAGGATTGACTGCTTGATCTTCTTGATGTCCAAGGTATTCTCAGGATTCTTCTCCAACACCACAGTTCGAAAGCATCAATTCATCAGCTCTCAGCTTTCTTTTTAGGCCAACTCTCACATCCATACATGACTACTGGAAAAACCATAGCTTTGACTAGACGGACCTTTGTCAGTATACAGGCAGCATACAGACAGCATATACAGGTATACCTGTAAATAGATGGCATACAAACACAGCAAAAGACAGTATACAGGTATACCTCAGAGATATCACAAGTTTGGTTCCAAACCACCACAATAAGACAAATTTCATAATAAAGCAAGTCATATGAACTTTTTGCCTTCCCAGTGTATATAAAATTATGTTTACATTAAACAATAGTCTAATAAGTGTATATTATCTTTAAAAACATAATCTACATATGTTAATTAAAATACTTTATTGCTGAAAAATTCTCAACATCTCCTGAGCTTTCAGTGAGTCATAGTAGTAACATCAAAGATCACCATAACAAGCATAATTGTTAAGAAAAATTTTGAAATATCATGACAATTACCACAATATGATAGAGACATGAAGTAAGCAAATGCTGTTGGAAATATGGTACTTATAGACTTTATTTACACAGGGTTGCCATACACTTTAAATTTATGAAAATCATAATATTTCTTAAGCACAATATACTTGAGGGCTGGGACTTCCCTGATGGCTCAGTGGATAAAGAATTTGCCTGTAGTACTAGAGACACATGAGATGCAAGTTCAGTCCCTGAGCTGAGAAGATCCCCTAGAGGAGGAAATGGCAACCCACTCCAGTATTCTTTCCTGGATAATCCAATGGACAGAGGAGCCTGGTGGACTACAGTCATGGGGCCGCAAAGAGTTGGACATAACTGAGCAACTAAGCACAATGAAGTGAAAGGCAATAAAACAAGATATGCCTGTACCAGCATCTTCAAATGGCAGATGAATCCTTCCCTGGTTTTCTTTCCTTCCCCAATTCAGTTCTTCATTTAGCCTTCGCATGTTTCCCCTTTTAAGATTTAATGTTCGTGTTTCTGAACCTATATTTATAGGTCTTTGCCAACTGCTTTTATCATTAAAATAGTATAGTTTTAGTAAACCTGAGAGGAAAATAATCAATTGTGACTGGAAATGGGTCATTCAGGAGCAAGTGTGATGCTCACTATACCACTATGACTCTGAGATCCTCTTATCATTCAGTCAAAGTCACTGAGGAGAGCAAGCCTGTCTATGAGGGGTGCTAGGGTGTTTGTAGCCTCCTGAATGATTTGAACTTGGTCTTCTTCTCTACTTCTCATGTGATATCAGAGAATGGAAAACTGTAATATTTGTAAGGGAAATTCAATGTAAGGAATTAAGTAAGCACAAGTTTTCCCTATTGTTTATAATTACAGATGAAGCTAAGACTTAACAATGTTCATAAGATCATTTGGGAAAGGATAGTAAAACAATCCGGAGAAGGCAATGGCAGCCCACTCCAGTACTCTTGCCTGGAAAATCCCATGGACAGAGGAGCCTGGTAGGCTGCAGTCCATGGGGTCGCGAAGAGTCAGACACAATTGAGTGACTTCACTTGCACTTTTCACTTTCATGCATTGGAGAAGGAAATGGCAACCCACTCCATTGTTCTTGCCTGGAGAATCCCAGGGACGGCGGGGCCTGGTGGGCTGCTGTCTATGGGGTCACACAGAGTTGGACACGACTGAAGTGACTTAGCAGCAGCAGCAGTAAAACAATCACTGGAATTTTATGAAATAATGTATGTGAAATTCTTCACAAGGATAACTATGTACTTACCTTGAACAATTCTCATCAAACTGTACAGTCAGATCATGTGCTTTCCCAAGGATGTCCCAATTATGCACTGTATACCTATGAACTGATTGTGATTCACTGATTCATTTGATTGTACACATAAAATACATAAGCAGTGCATTTTACAAAGGTACTCCCTTCTCCCTTTCAGAGCTGAGAAAGATAGACACAGATCCCATCCTCATGGAATTTATAAGAATAAATAATTATACTAATAAGTAATTAATTAACATTTGTGAAAAGTGCCATGAAATAAACATCTAGAATGTGATAATGATACAAAACACAGAAATTGGACCTCATTGGGAGGAAGACTGTGGACCAACCACTGTCTAAACAGATGAAAGTGAAAGTCACTCAGTCCAGTCTGACTCTGTGACCCCATTGACTATGCAGTCCATGGAATTCTCCAGGCCAGAATACTGGAATGGGTATCCCCTTCTCCAGGGGATCTTCCCAACCCAGGGATCAAACCCAGGTCTCCCACACTGCAGTTGGATTCTTTACCAACTGAGCCACAAAGGAAGCCCAAGAATACTGGAGTGGGTAGCCTATCCTTTCTCTCGTGGATCTTTCCAACCCAGGAATCAAACCAGGGTCTCCTGCATTGCAGGCAGATTCTTTATCTACTGAGCTATCAGGGAAGCCCCTCTAAGGAGACAGGGAAAACATCTATTCTAGTCTACGTGATTAGTGAGAGACTGATTCAAAATAATATGCTAATACACAATCTTATCAGGCAGTGATATCGTAATTGAGTAGGGGATGATTGGATTGCTGTTTTATTTTGAATCTGATCACAAAAGAAATACCATTTAAACTGAGATCCGAATAGAGAGAGAAAAAAGAGGCCTTTGAGGGAAGTTAGTCCCTAAGCCTGAGATAAACCTGGTAGATTCAAAACAAAACAAAACATATGCATACATACAATGATGAAGCAGAATGATGAAGTGTAGGATGAAGAGTAAGGTGACCATACAATTGTCCTCCTAATCAGGGCACATTAAGAGTGAAAGTAGACGCTGTGAGTAATAGTAACTGGACAATAAGCATGTAAGACTGTCTGAACAGTCTGCATTTATGATCATTTTAGACCAGTGCTTTGCATCCAGGATCAGTTTTGCTCTTCCAGGGAGGGGACATTTGGCAATGTCTGGAGACATTTTCATTTGCACTTACTTCCTCCCCTAGTTGGGGGGAAGTTGCTCAGGCATCAAGTGGCTAGAGGTATCTTACCACTTGTAGGACAGCAACCCACAACAAAGAATTATTTGGCCCAAACTGCCAATGGTGCTCGGGTTGAGAACTTCTGCTTTAGCTCAGCAAGTGTAAAGGCAGAGACTAGATCATTTGTGTATTTTTAATGTAGGGTGAGTTACTTATATATTATTCTAATTGTGATGTGAAGGCATTGGAGGTATTTAAGTCAGAGTGATACAAATCACTTACAGTTCTCTTTGACTTTTATGTGATAAATGTAGGAGGGAGGGGCAAGGATGAAATCATGGAGATTTGGTAGAAAAGAAGCAATTTTGTTGCTTTGAGCAGCAGTGATACTAATGAATGTAGACGGAAGTGTGATTTTGGAAAGTCAACAGGACTAGACAATGGAAAGGATATGGAGAACAAGGGGAAAACAGAAATCAGAAATCACTTCTAGTTGCACTTGAACATCTGGATTGATGCTATTTCCAATCCTGAAGCTATAACAGCTTTAGCAGATTTAGCTGAAGAGTAAGGAGAATCAATAGTTCTGCTTCAGCAAGTAGGTTTGAGATGCTTATTTGTGTGGAAGCTAGAGTTTTGGAGAGAGGTGAGGGTGAAGCTTACAGATCTGTTAATCATCAGCATCTATATAGGAAATGATTAAAATCAGAAGAAAGATGTTATCCCCTAGAAAGAGTCTAAAAGTTTAAAAAAAGTACTAAAAAATTAAATAGATTCCCATGAGATCACAAGAGTTAGACATGACTTAGCAATTAAACAATAAGAACAACAAAGATTCTCTGATATTGTGAAGTAGAATAGAGTAGGAAAATCAAAAGTGTAAAACTGAAATGAAACAACACAGAGTGTGAAGAAACACAGGATGAATGGGCTCACAGAAGCTAAGAGAAAGAGAAGGTAGTCAACCATTTTAAATGGCACTAGGGGATGAAATAATATAAGAAAACAGATTTGAAAATTAGATTTGCATTGTTGTACAGCAGAACCCAGCATCACATTTTAAAGCAATTGTTCTGGTGTTCAGTCTCTGTCGTGTCCGACTCTTTGAGACCCTATGGACTGCAGCATGCCAGGCTTCCCTGTCTTTCACTATCTCCCAGAGTTTGCTCAAACTCATGTCCGTTGAGTTGATGATGCCATCCAACCATCTCATCCTCTGTCACCCCCTTCTTCTCCTGCCCTCAGTTTTTCCCAGCATTGAGGTCTTTTCCAATGAGTTGGTTCATTACATCAGGTGGCCAAAATGTTGGGGCTTCAGCATCAGTCCTTCCAATGAATATTCAGGATTGGTTTCCTTCAAAATTTACTGGTTTGATCTCCTTACTGTCCAAGGGACTTTCAAGAGTCCTCTTTAGCACCCCAATTTGAAAGCATGAATTCTTCAGTGCTCAGCCTTCTTCATGATCCAAATCTCAAGGCTATACATGACTACTAGAAAAAACATAACTTTGACTAGATGAACCTTTGTTGGCAAAGTGATGGCTCTGCTTTTTAATATGCTGCCTAGGTTTGCCATAGCTTTTCTTCCAAGGAGCAAGCATCTTTTAATTTCATGGTAAAGCAATTATTCTCCAATTAAAAAATAAATAAAATTTAAAAATAAAGAAAATTAGGTTTAGAAATATGGAATGTACTTATGATCCCAATAGAAGAAATGCCTTGGAGTTGATAGGGAAAATAAGCCCAGTTGAAATTGATTGAAAGAAGTGTAAGGAAGTATAAAGCAGCCACTACATTTAGTTTAGTCAAAGTTTGTTTAGTTTCACTCGTGAAAGTGAAAGTGAAAGTCACTCAATCGTGTCCAACTCTTTGTGACCCCATGGACTATATAGTCCATGGAATTCTCCAGGCCAGAATACTGGAATGGGTAGCCTTTCCCTTCTCTGGGGATCTTCCCAACCCAGGGATCGAACCCAGGTCTCCCACATTGCAGGTGGATTCTTTACCACCTGAGCCACAAGGGAAACTAAGAATACTGGAATGGGTAGCCTATCTTTTCTCCAGCAGATCTTCCCAACTCAGGAATTGAACCGGGGTCTCCTGCATTGCAGGTGGATTCTTTACCAATTGAACTATGAGGGAAGCCAGTTTAACTCATGCATTTACAATTTTGTTGTTAACTGATCCTGGTACATTTTAATCCTCTCTTTGGCTTTCATTTCCTCCATCCAAAGTACACGCTTTGGAAATCCCAACATAAAGGTCTTTAGTAATAAATACATTTTTGTTTGGAAAAAAAACAAAAAAAGAGAGATAGAGAGCAGTCACTATAGAAATTCACTATGAAACACTTAGCTCAGTATAGGACCAAGATATGAAGTGGTAGTTGATGGAAGATTTTAGTGTAAGATTTTTTTTTTCTTTAAGAGAAACATGTTTCTATGTTAAAAGTAATAATAAGTATGTAGGCAATGGCAACCCACTCCAGTGCTCTTGCCTGGAGGATCCCATGGATGGAGGAGCCTAGTAGGCTACAATCCATGGGGTCGCTAAGAGTCGGACATGACTGAGCGACTTCACTTTCACTTTTCACTTTTCATGCATTGGAGAGGAAATGGCAACCCACTCCAGTGTTCTTGCCTGTGGAATCCCAGGGACAGAGGAGTCTGTTGGGCTGCTGTCTATGGAGTCACACAGAGTTGGACACGACTGACGTGACTTAGCAGCATATATATATATATATGTATATATATATATATATATATATAGAGAGAGAGAATTATTGCATAAGTAAAATTCCAAAGATAGCAGATGGGATGGAATTTAGTGCATAAATGGGAGGGTTGCCTTTTTGCCCTTTGGTAAAAACATGAGGAGGATAGCTTCAGCAGTATTAGCAAAGACTGTAAGAGATTGTATATAAAGATATGCAAAGTTTGTCAAGGAAATAAAGCTTGAGCAGATTTAAAAGATATAAGTAGTACATTTATTAGCAAGAAGCTATCAGGAGCAAATGTAGGAGTGGAGTGAAGGAGATCATTTCATTCAAAGTCTCACACAGAAAGTGCTTTGATTCATTTGAATAATTTAGAAAGGGAAGAAATCAAGACTCAGTAAATATTTATTGAACAGAGGAATAATTATCAGTTGAATGGAATGCATGTTTTATTTCTTAAAATTATCTTTAATTAAATTTAACTCCTATTGACTTTTAATTTCAAAGTAATTTTATTGGGGAGATTTTAGCTCAAATGATATTAGTCAATGTTTTTACCTCTAGAGCTGTAAATCTCTCCAAAATTGCTTTTTCTCAATCTTTCTCTTTGCTAATAGTATTGGTGAAGCCAACATGGACAAAATGTCCCATATGAATTGAAATTATTTCACCTCAAATGGTTTGTCATACCCTTGTCAAACAAAGCAGTTTTGATTTATTGCAGTTGAGGTGGAAGGGAGATGGCTGAAGGTTACAAGCCTGATTCTGCTTTTATTGTCTTACTTGACGTTAACCTTAATGCTCCAGAAACCTCCCCAAATCCATGTTTTTTCAAGTGTCTAAAATGCTCAGTGTTGGGCATACCCTTGAATGACACTTTAGATGAGAAAGTTTATAGAACATGTGGTCTGAAAACAAGTTTTTAAGAGACTTTAAAAATTAAAACTCAGGGATGGTCCCAAGAATAGGATGTGGAGACCACTTTCTCCCCCCACAAATTCATCAAAAGATCATTTGAATGCTGATAAACCTCCACAAAACAACTTCTGAACGCTGGCGGAGGATACCAGGCACCCAGAAAGGCAGTCCATTCTCATCAAAAGGAGGTAGGACAAAATATAAAAGACAAAATGAGAGACAAAAGAGATAGGGACAAAGAAACGGCCTGAGGAGGGAGTTGTGAAGAAGGAGAAGTTTCCAAACACCAGGAAACCCTCTCACTGGCGGGTCTGTGGGGAATTTTGGAATCTCAGAGGGAAACATAACTGGGAGAGAGAAAAAACAAAAACAAACAAACAAAAAACAGAATATGCGTCTGACCACAACTCCCAGCAAAGAAGTAGCCCAGACGCTTTCATCCACCAGCAGTGAGTGGGGGCTGAATGCCCTGAGGACAATCTGAGGGAGCTAACATGAGATAGCAACCCAAACTGTGGGATAGCCAGAGAGAGAGGAAAAAGAAAAAAAATAAAATAAAAACAGTAGAGAACTTTCCTGCGAAAGGCTCTAACCGAACACACAGCCTGGCTGCTCACAGAACAAAGGATTGAGCGAATACCAAAGGAGAGCTAGCCAGCTGCGTACAGGCCCCACCCTTCCCACTAGAGGCAGAGAGGCAGGTGTGCGTTAGCCAGAGACTGAAGCCAAGGAGCAATCTCAGCCCCAGAGACTGACATCTTCCACCAAAATGTGAGCAGGCTCCCCATTGCTAACCAAATCTTCCTGGAATCCTGAACGGTTGACATCTGCCAGGAGGGTCACAGCCTGGGATCAGCTTCCCAGAGAAGACACATGGCGCACCTGAGACGGTGCTCGCGGCACACCCAGGAAACCCAGCGGCTGGGACGGGGAGGTGATTAAGAGGCACAGCCCGCCTGGGACAGTGCTCACCAAGCACCTGGTTGCCTGAGCTGCTCGGACCTGGGATGGGCACAAAATGCATGCCCAACTGAGTAGGTGCCCTTGCAGAGTACCTGAGAACCTGCACCTGAGCAGCTTAGACCTGGGAAGTGCATGAAACGCAGGGCCCCCTTTGGACAGTACCCTTGCAGAGAAACCTGGAGCCTGAGCAGTGTAGACCCAGAAAGCACATGCTGCTGTGAGCTGGGCAAACCCAGTGTGGTCCATACACTGCAAGCATTCTTCACACACACCAGTGATATTTGTTTGAAGTTTGTTTCCTCCCTCCTCACAACGTAACTGAACAAGTGAGCCTACATAAGTGACCACCTTCACCCCCTTGTGTCAAGGTGGAAATTAGACACTGAAGAGACTTGCAAACAGAGGAAACCAAAATAAACGAAGAAGAAGGAACTGCTCTGGAAGTGACAGGTGCAACAGATTAAAACTCTGTAGTTAACATTAACTAAACATTGGAAGGGGCCTATAGACCTTGAGAAGAAGTAAAATTTGGAACATGGAACTATCTGAAACTGAACTGACCCCACACTGCCCACAACAGCTCCAGAGAACTTCGTAGATATATTTTTACAGTTATCATTTTTTTTAGTTTTAAATTTTTAAGTTCTTTATTACTCCTTTAATTTTCATTTTTATAACCTACTATTACCTTGCTAAAAAAAAGACCTTGTTTTTAAAGCAAATG
Source organism: Cervus canadensis (assembly GCF_019320065.1). NCBI lineage: Eukaryota > Metazoa > Chordata > Mammalia > Artiodactyla > Cervidae > Cervus > Cervus canadensis. Next base: position 52,087,906 of record NC_057393.1, on the reverse strand, counting down.
TCATATATATTTTATAATTTTTGTGATTGATTTTCTTTTGTATTTTTAATATTATATTTTTAAGAGTCTAGCCCCTACTCCAGATTTTTAATCTTTGCTTTTTGGTATTTGTTATCAATTTTAAGAATCTAATCTTCAGTATCCATTTTCACTTAGGGGTGTGATTACTGGCTTGATTGCTCTCTCCCCTTTTAACTCTTCCTTTTCTCCCCAGGTCACCTCTATCTCCCCCTGCCCCCTTTTCTTCTCTACTTAACTCTGTGAATCTCTCTGGGTGTTCTGGGCTTTGCAGAACACTTAGGGAACTGATGACTGGCTAGACTGGTCTCTCCCCTTTTGACTCCCACTCTTCTCCTCCTGGTCACCTATATTTCCCTCCTCCCTCTTCTCTTCTCCATGTAACTCTGTGAACTTCTCTGGTTGTTCCTCACTGTGGAGAATCTTTTCACTGTTACCCTAGATGTTTTATCATCTGTGTTGTGTGGATAGAGAAGTCTTGAGGCCACTGTAAGAATAAGACTGATAGCCAGAGGCAGGAGGCTTAAATCCAAAACTTGAGAACACCAGAAAACTCTTGATTCCAGGGAACATTAATTGACAAGAGCTCATCCAAAAGCCTTCATACCTACACTGAAACCAAGCTCCACCCAAGAGCCAACAAGTTCCAGAGCAAGCTATACCACACTAATTCTCCAGCAATGCAGGAACACAGCCCTAAGCATTAAAATACAGGCAGCCCAAAGTCATGTCAAACCCATAGACACCCCCAAAACTCACTACTGGACACTTCAATGCACTCCAGAGAAAAGAGATCCAGCTCCACCCACCAGAACACAGATGCAAGCTTCCCTAACCAGGAAACCTTGACAAGCCCCTAGTCCAACCTCACCCACAGGGAGCAACCTCTGCTATAAAGAGGAACCACACACTTCTAGCCTAGAGAAAGGCCACTCCAAGCACAGCAATCTAAACAAAATGAAAAGGCAGAGAAATATTCATCAGGTAAATGAAAGTGATAAATGCCCATCAAACCAAGCAAAAGAGGAGGAGATAGGGAGTCTACCTGAAAAAGAATTCAGAATAATGATAGCAAAGATGATCCAAAATCTTGAAAACAAAATGGAGTTACAGATAAATAGTCTGGAGACAAGGATTGAGAACATGCAAGAAATGTTTAATAAGGACCTAGAAGAAATAAAGAAGAGTTAATCAATAATGAATAATGCAATAACTGAGATCAAAAGCACTCTGGAGGGAACCAACATTAGAATAAGGTATATATCTTAGATAGATAGATAAGATAGATATCGATAAGATATAATAGATAAGATAGTCTATCTTCTGAGACGGAAGATATGATAAGTGAGGTGGAAGATAGAATGGTAGAAATAAATGAAGCAGAGAGAAAAAAAGAATTTTTAAAAAATGAGGACAATTTCAGAGACCTCTGAGACAATGTTAAACACCCCAACATTTGAACCATAGAAGTCTCAGAAGAAGAAGACAAAAAGAAAGGGCATGAGAAAATACCTGAAGAGATAATAGTTGAAAACTTCCCTAAAATGGGGAAGGAAATAGCCACCCAAGTCCAAGAAACCCAAAGACTGCCAAACAGGATAAACCCAAGGTGAAACACGCCAAGACACATATTAATCAAATTTACAAAGATCAAACACAAAGGGTAAATATTAAAAGCAGCAAGGGAAAAGCAGCAAATAACACACAAGGGGATCCCCATAAGGATAACAGCTGATCTTTCAATAGACGTTCTACAGGCTAGAAGAGAATGGTAGGACATACTTAAAGTGATGAAAGAGAAAATCCTACAACCCAGATTATTATACCCAGCAAGGATCTCATTCAAATATGGAGAAATCAAAAGCTTTATAGACAAGCAAAAGCTGAGAGATTTCAGCACCACCAAACCAGCTTCAACAAATGCTAAAGGATCATCTTTAGACAGGAAACACAGAAAAGGTTTATAAACTTGAACCCAAAGCAACAAAGTAAATGACAATGGGATCATATTTATCAATAATTACCTTAAATGTAAATGGGTTGAATGCCCAAACCAAAAGACAAAGACTGGCTGAATGACTATTCCAAAGCCTTTGATTGTGTGGATCACAATAAATTGTGGAAAATTCTGAAAGAGATGGGAATATTAGACCGCCTGACCTGCCTCTTGAGAAACCTGTATGCAGGTCAGGAAGAAACAGTTAGAACTGGACATGGAACAACAGACTGATTCCAAATAGGAAAAGGAGTACGTCAAGGCTGTATATTGTCACCCTGCTTATTTAACTTATATGCAGAGTACATCATGAGAAATGCTGGGCTGATGGAAGCACAAGCTGGAATCAAGATTGCCGGGAGAAATATCAATAACCTCAGATATTCAGATGACACCACCCTTATGGCAGAAAGAGAAGAGAAACTAAAAAGCCTCTTGATGAAAGTGAATGAGGAGAGTGAAAAAGCTGGTTTAAAACTCAATATTCAAAAAGCAAAGATCATGGGATATAGTCCCATCATTTCATGGCAAATAGATGGGGAAACAGTGACAGACTTTATATTTAGGGGCTCCAAAATCACTACAGATGGTGACTGCAGTCATGAAATTAAAGACATTTGCTCCTTGGAAGAAAAGGCTATGACAAACCTAGACAGCATATTAAAAAGCAGAGACATTACTTTGCCAACATAGGTCTGTCTAGTCAAAGCTATAGTTTTTCCAGTAGTCATGTATGGATGTGAGAATTGGACCATAAAGAAAGTGGAGTGCCAAAGAATTGATACTTTTGAGCTGTGGTGTTGGAGAAGACTCTTGAGAGCCCCTTGGACTGCAAGGAGATCCAAGCAGTCCACCCTAAAGGAGTCCTGGGTGTCCATTGGAAGGACTGATGTTGAAGCTGAAACACCAATATTTTGGCCACCTGATGTGAAGAAACTCCAATATTTTGGCCACCTGACTCATTGGAAAAGACCCTGATGTTGGGAAAGATTGAAGGCAGGAGGAGAAGGGGACGACATAGGATGAGATGGTTGGATGGCATCACCGACTCAATGGACATGAGTTTGGGTGGACTCTGGGAGTTGGTGATGGACAGGGAGGCCTGTTGTGCTGCAGTTGTGAGGTCACAAAGAGTCAGACACGACTGAGCAACTGAACTGAACTGAATGTCCAAACCAAAAGACAAAGACTAGCTGAATGGATACAAAAATAAAACCGCTATATATGCTGTCTACAAGAGACCCACCTCAAAACAAGGGACACATACAGGCTGAAAGTGAAGAGCTGGGAAAAGATATTTCATGCAAATGGAGACCAAAAGAATTCAGGAGTAGCAATACTCATATCAGATGAAATAGACTTTGTAATAAAGGCCATGAAAAGAGACAAAGAAGGACACTACATAAGTATTGATCAAACGGTCAATCCAAGAAGAAGATATAACAATTATAAATATATATGCACCCAACATAGGAGCACAATATGTAATGCAAATGTTAACTAGTATGAAAGGGGAAATTAACAGTTACACAGTAATAATGAAGATTGTAATACTCACTCACACCTATGGATAGATTAACCAAACAGAAAATTAGCAAGGAAACACAAACTTTAAATGATACAATGGGCCAGTTTTAGACCTAATTGATATCTATAGGACATTTCACCCCAAGACAATGAATTTCACCTTTTTTTAAGTGGACACAGAACATTCTCCAGGACAGACCACATCCTGGGCCATAAATCTAGCCTTGGTAAATTAAAAAAAAATTGAAATTATTCCACATGTCTTTTCTGATCACAACACAGTAAGATTAGATGTCAACTACAGGAAAAGAAAAATAGATTAAAAGTACAAACGTCTGGAAGCTAAACAAAACGCTTCTGAATACCCAAAAAATCATGGAAGAAAATAGAAAAGAAATTTAAAAAATGCATAGAAACAAGTGAAAATGAAAATGTGACAGCGCAAGCCCTATGGGATTCAGTAAAAGCAGTGCTAAGGGGAAGGTTCATAGCAATACAAGCTTACTAAAGAAACAAGAGAAAAATCAAATAAATTACCTAACTTCACACCTAAAGCAACTGGAAAAAGAAGAAATTTAGAACCCCAGGGTTAGTAGAAGGAAAGAAATAATAAAAATTAGGGCAGAAATAAATGAAAAAGAAACAAAGGAGACTATAGTAAAAATCAACAAAACTAAAAGCTGGTTCTTTGAGAATATAAATAAAATAGACAAACCATTAGCCAGACTCATCAAGAAAAAAAAGGGAGACAAATCAAATCTACAAAATTAGGAATGAAAATGGAGAAATCATAGCCCAAAACATAGAAATACAAAGGATCATAAGAAACTACTATCAGCAATTATATGCCAATAAAATTGACAACTTGGAAGAAATGGACGAATTCTTAGCAAAGTATAACCTTTCAAAACTAAACCAGGAAGAAATACAAAATCTTAACAGACCCATCACAAGCATGGAAATCGAAACTGTAAACAAAAATCTTCCAACAACCAAAAGCCCAGGACCAGATGGTTTCACAGGTGAATTCTACCAAAAGTTTAGAGAAGAGCTAACACCTATCCTACTCAAACTATTCCAGTAAATTGCAGAGCAAGGTAAACTCCCAAACTCATTCTATGAGGCCACCATCACCCTAATATCAAAACCAGAGATGCCACCCAAAAAGCAAGCACAGGTTAATATCACTAATGAACATAGATGTAAAAATCCCCAACAAAATTCTAGCAAACAGAATCCAACAACATATTAAAATGATCTTTCATCATGACCAAGTGGGCTTTATCCCAGGGATGCAAGAATTCTTCATTATTCACAAATCAATCAATGTGATATACCACATTAAAAAATTAAAAAATAAAAACCATATGATTATCTCAATAGATGCAGAGAAAGCTTTTGACAAAATTCAACACCCATTTATGATAAAAAAAAAAAAAAAAAAAAACCTCTCTAGTAAGCAGGCATAGAAGGAACATGCCTCAACAAAATAAAAGCCATATATGATAAATCCACAGCAAACATTATCCTCAATGATGAAAAATTGAAAGCATTTCCCCTAAAGTCAAAACAAGACAAGGGTGCCCACTCTCACCACTACTATTCAACATAGTTTAGGAAGATTTAGCCACAGCAATCAGAGAAGAAAAAGAAATAAAAGGAACCCAAATTGGAAAAGAAGGAGTAAAACTCTCACTGTTTGCTAATGACATGATCCTCTACATAGAAAACCCTAAAGACACCACCAGAAAATTACCAGAGCTAATCAATTATTATAGTAAAGTTGCAGGATATAAAATTAACACAGGGAAATCCCTTGCATTCCTATACACTAACAATGAGAAAACAGAAAGAGAAATTAAGGAAACAATTCCATTCACCATAGCAATGAAAAGAATGAAATACTTAGGAATAAATCTACCTAAAGAAACAAAAGACCCATATATATAAAACTATAAAACACTGAAGAAAGAAATCAAAGATAACACAAATAGATGGAGAAATATACCATGGTCATGGATCAGAAGAATCAATACAGCGAAAATGAGTATACTACCTGAAGCAATCTATAGGTTCAATGCACTCCCTATCAAGCTACCAATGGTATTTTTCAGAGAACTAGAACAAATAATTTCACAATTTGTATGGAAATACAAAAAACCTCAAATAGCCAAAGGAATCTTGAGAAAGAAGAATGGAACTGGAGGAACCAACCTGCCTGACTTCAGGCTCTACTACAAAGCTACAGTCATCAAGACAGTATGGTACTGGCACAAAGATAGAAATATAGATCAGTGAAACAAAATAGAAAGCCCAGAGATAAATCCATGCACTTATGGACACCTTATCTTTGACAAAAGAGCAAGAATACATAATGGAGAAAAGACAATCTCTTTAACAAATGGTGCTGGGAAACTGGTCAACCACCTGTAAAAGAATGAAACTAGAACACTTTCTAACGCCATACACAAAAATAAACTTAAAATGGATTAAAGATCTAAATATAAGACTAGAAACTACAAAACTCCTTGAGGAAAACATAGGCAAAACACTCTCTGACATAAATCACAGCAGGATCCTCTATGATCCACCTCTCAGAGTAAAAGAAATAAAAGCAAAAATAAACAAATAGGACCTAATTAAACTTAAACGCTTTTGCACAATGAAGGAAACTATAAGCAAGGTGAAAAGACAGCCTTCAAAATGGGAGAAAATAATAGCAAATGAAGCAACTGACAAAGAATCTCAAAAATATACAAACAGCTCATGCAGCTCAATACCACAAAAATAAATGACCCAATCAAAAAAATGGGCCAAAAAACTAAACAGACACTTCTCCAAAGAAGACATATAGATGGCTAACAAACACATGAAAAGATGTTCAACATCACTTATTATCAGAGCAATGCAAATCAAAACCACAGTGAGGTACCATCTCATGCTGGCCAGAATGGCTTCTATCAAAAAGTCTACAAACAATAAATGCTGGAGAGGGTGTGGAGAAAAGGGAACCCTCTAACACTATTGGTGGGAATGCAAACTAGTACAACCACTATGGGGAACAGTGTGGAGATTCCTTAAAAAACTGTAAATAGAACTGCCATATGACACAGCAATCCTACTGCTGGGCATACACACAGAGGAAACTAGGATTGAAAGAGACATGTGTACCCCAATGTTCATTGCTGCACTGTTTACAATAGCTAGGATATGGAAGCAACCTAGATGTCCATCGGCAGATGAATGAATAAGAAAGCAGTGGTACATATACACAATGGGATATTACTCAGCTATTGAAAAGAATATATTTGAATCAGTTCTAATGAGGTGGATGAAACTGAAGCCTATTATACAGAGTGAAGTAAGTCAGAAAGAAAAACACCAACACAGTTTATTAACACATACATAGGAAATGTAGAAAGATGGTAATGATGACCCTGTATGCGAGACAGCAAAAGAGACACAGATATAAAGAACAGAGTTTTGGACTCTATTGGAGAAAGTGAGGGTGGGATGATTTGAGAGAATAGCATTGAAACATGTATATTACCATATGTGAAATAGTTCATCAGTCCAAGTTTGATGCATGAAACAAGGCACTCAAAGCTGGTTTCTGGGACAACCCTGAGGGATGGGATGGGGAGGACGTTGGGAGAGGGCTTCAGGATGGGGGACACATGTACACCCATGGCTGATTCATGTCAATGTATGGCAAAAACCACTAAAATATTGTAAAGTAATTAGCCTCCAATTACAATAAATACATTAATGAATTTTTAAAAAATGATTAAATCCCAAAGTCAAATAGTTTTCCAAATCATAAATGAACAGATCCCTGAATATAGAAGATTATTTTATGAGTCATGAAGTATGAGGAAATTGTTCTAGAGAGAAAAAAACAGAGGAGGGAAATACTTCAGTGAATACAAATTCTCCCTTTCAATACTAAAATATATTAAAAATCTTAATAAATATATGACAACCCACTGTAAGATCTGATATGATTCAACTTCCCTTCTCAATCCTCATCAAAAACCTAGAAATAACAATTTCAAGATTTCTGGATTTAACAGAAAGGAAATAAGTGATTTCTAATAGCTTTCTCACTGATGAAGATCCAGGTCAGTAATCTATAGATATTCATTTTATTGCAAACTAAATTCATCTTGCCTTGGCAACAGAGCAGTACAGTTACTTCTATCTCAGCATGGAGGACTAGCGAAAAGCTGTCTTTCACATGATCTATAAACAGAGAGAAATCTATAAAATAGTAAGCAGGTGAGATTGGTTTTGGCAAAGGACTGACCCACTTAATTTAGTGTTAAAAAATGTAATTAAAAAAAAAACTCCTGTTTAGTGTGAGTGAAAGACCACCTCTACCTTCTGTCAAGCCTTATTAACTTCTTTAACCAGCAGTGGGAATGAATGAAAATAAGAGTATGTCATGAGAACAGAAGGGTATAATGTATTTTACTAAAAGCTCTTGAAAGTCCTTCACATGCCACAGCACTTGTATCACAAAAATTTAGCATCACTAAATATTGGAAGGATGCAAATCAAAACTACAGTGAGGTTTCACCTTGAACCATGAGAATGGCTATTATCGAAAAGTCAACAAATAACAAGTGTTGGTAAGGATGTGAAAAAAAAGGCAACTCTCAGTACTGTTGATAGGAATGTAAATTTGTGCATCCACTATGGAAAACAAAAGAGAAGCACCTCAAAATAAAAATAGAATTATAATAAAATCCAGCAATTCCACTTCTGGATATTTTTCTGAAGAAAACAAAAACACTAATTTGAAAACATATATGTTCATTGCAGCATTACTTACAATTGCTAAGATGCTAAGGTATAGAAGCAACCTAATTACCTATCCATAGGTGAATGGGTAAAGAAGATGATTCATAATTCAGCAGATGCAAATGTTGGAATTATAGTGGAAAAGGTTATAAAGAAATAAATGGAGGATGAAATAGGAAAAGTTGTTTAACCTCAAGGATAGTGAGAAAAATATAAACTAAAGGATATAAACTAAAAATATAAAACTAAGCTAATTGCTTAGAAATAGAAACAAACCACTATTCTTTAAATGATCACTCTTTTCTGAGAGAGATAAAATAATACCCGATAGAGCTTTACAGTAAAGTTAACAAAAAAGCCATGCCAGACTATCAATTAATTAATTGAATTTATTCTTCTCTTTGTCTCATGCCAGTTCCCTTTGAAGGAAAATTATATTGAAGGAACTTAGAATATATCTTGAGATGAAATACTAACAATATGGTATGCATATGGAAGTTTACTTTCTTGTAATGTGGGGCAAGGTTTGCAGACTAAATTTTAGTTTGTGAAATGAATAAATATCATCTATTTGAACATGATTTTTGAATTATTTTGAAATGTCAGCTCTTAACCAACATAGGAAGTCTTCTCTAAGTAATGAAGTTTAATATCAGATTTGATTTCACCTCAGATTTTGTGTGTTCAAGGTTTTCATTTCAGAAAGGATATTATTGCTTTGTAGAAGTTAGACATGATTACTTCCTATTCAATTGCTTTGATGTGTCTGTTTCTTTGAACAAAAATCTCTTTTTAAATGCTCTTTTGATATATGAGCCCATGGTTCCAGTGAAATTACTTCTGAATGCAAAATGTGATACAGGCTTTACAGTTTTTTAAAAGTAGTTATTTTGATACATTTATTGGTATTTTTTGGTAGGTAATGAACCAAAATTTGCTTTAAAAATTTTTCATTGTGAATATACAAAAGGAAACAGCAGGCAATAGCCAATTTCCAAAGTAGGAAAAATATTGTGTTGCCAGTTTATTCTTTTACTTTTTGGTGGACTTTCTCATTTTTATTGTGATACTGTCTTTTAAAGTGGATACTGAAGTTTGAAAAGGTCAAGCTAAAGATTTAGAAAAACAACACATTATATACTTTCTTACAGATTTGCTTATACTGAGTGGAAATTAACCTGAAAAATAGTTTAAGGATGGGGATGGATTTTATGATTTGCTTAAGGTTGATTGATAGGGTAGTAGCTGATTTAAATATAGGTCTAAATGTTCTGGTTCAACATTTTTTTCCCTTATTCCAGATCAATAATGTGACCTTGGCAGTAGAGTTGAGAGTGAGAGTATAGTCTTCTTGTAGTAGCTCTTAGTAAACTATTTTTTCTTACTTTGAGAATAAAGCTTCAATATTAAGTAATTCTCTGATATACTTCATGATTAAAGAAAAGTATTTGAGACCATTTAATACAGCCCTTGTAGGAAATTTCAAGTATAGAACATAGTATTAATCATACTCACATAACTGTACTATAAATCTTTAAAAATTAATCATCTTAGTGTTTTTGTCACATACACAACCATAAAAAAAGGTAACTATAAAGTAAAGGCTATGCAAATTAGGTGACTATACTGATTATTTCACAATATATCAAAATAGAAACTTGTACACTTCAAATACCCGGGTCAGGAAGATCCTCTGGTGAAGGGGATGGCTATCCACTCTAGTATTCTTGCCTGGGAAATTTCATGAACAGAGGAGCCTTCAGTTCAGTTCAGTCACTCAGTTGTGTCTGACTCTTTGTGACCCCATGGACTACGGCATGCCAGACTTCCCTGTGCATCACCAACCCCTGGAGTTTACTCGAAGTCATGTCCATTGAGTCAGTGATGCCATCCAACCATCTCATCCTCTGTCGTCCCCTTCTCCTCTCACCTTCAATCTTTCCCAGCATCAGGGTCTTTTCAAATGAGTCAGATCTTTGCCTCAGGTGGCCAAAGTATTGGAGTTTCAGCTTCAGCATCAGTCCTTCCAATGAATATACAGGACTGATTTCATTTAGGATGGACTGGTTGGATCTCCTCTCAGTCCATGGGACTCTCAAGATTCTTCTCCAACACCACAGTTCAGAAGCATCAATTATGTGGTACTCAACTTTCTTTATAATCCAACTCTCACATCCATACATGACTACTAGAAAAACCATAGCTTTGACTAGGTGGACCTTGCTGGCAAAGTAAAATCTCTGCTTTTTAATATGCTGTCTAGGTTGGTCATAACTTTTCTTCCAAGGAGCAAGTGTCTTTTAATTACATGGCTGCAGTCACCATCTGCAGTGATTTTGGAGCCCCCCAAAATAAAGTCTCTCACTGTTTCCATTGTTTCCCCATCTATTTGTCATGAAGTGATTGAACCAGATGCCATGATCTTAGTTTTCTGAATGTTGAGTTTTAAGCCAACTTTTTCACTCTCCTCTTTCACTGTCACCAAGAGGTTCTTTAGTTCATCGCTTTCTGCCATAAGTGTGGTGTCATCTGCATAGCGGAGGTTATTGATCTTTTTCCCACCAATCTTGAATCCAGCTTGTGCTTCATCCAATCCAGCATTTCTCATGATGTATTTTGCATATAATTTAAATAAGCAGGGTGACAATATACAGCCTTGACATACTCCTTTCCATATTTGGAACCAGTCTGTTGTTCCTTATCCAGTCCTAACTGTTGCTTCTTGACCTGCATAAAGATTGCTCACGAAACAGGTCAGGTGGTCTGGTATTCCCATCTCTTGAAGAATTTTCCACACTTTGTTGTGATCCACACAGTCAGAGGCTTTGGCATAGTCAGTAAGGCAGAATTAGAAGTTTTTCTGGAACTCTCTCACTTTTTCAGTGATCCAATGGATGTTGGCAATTTGATCTCTGGTTCCTCTGCCTTTTCAAAATCCAGCTTGGACATCTGGAAGTTCATGGTTCATGTACTGTTGAAGTCTGCCTTGGAGAATTTTGAGCATTACATAGGATCCTGGAAGGCTATAGTCCATGGGGTTGCAAAGAGTCAGACACGAATGAACAACTAATACTTTCCCTTTTTTCCTTTCATACTTCAAATACTGTTATTAATTTTACCCCAGTAAAACTCAAAAACAGGAAAATAAATGGATGTGTACATATATATAGATGTATATATATATATATATATATATATATATATTATATATATAGGTATATACTAATATAAGTGTATTCATTATTCAAATCATTTGTTTGACCCTTCACTTTATTAAATTAGGATTATAGCAGACCCTATGGGTATATTTTAAAAGCTGGGACTTTATGAAGTACATTAATATTTTCATGCTAATAGTCATGCATTTTCATTCTTACAGTACAGTAGTCATATACAAATGTGATAGTTGTACCATAAAGAAGGTTGAGTGCCAAAGAATTGATGCTTTCAAATTGTGGTGTTGGAGAAGACTCATGAGAGTCCCTTGGACAGCAAGGAGATCAAACCAGTCAATCCTAAAGGAAGTCAACCCTGAATATTTATTGGAAGGACTGATGCTAAAGCTCCAATACTTTGGCTACCTGATAGGAAAAGCTGACTCATTGGAAAAGACTCTGATGTTGGGAAAGATTGAGAGAAGGAGGCAAAGGGGGTGACAGAGGATGAGACTGGCTGAATGGCATGATTGATTTAATGGACATGAATTTGAGCAAACTCTGAAAGATAGTGAAGGACAGGAAAGACTGGTATGCTGCAGTCCATGGGATCGCAAAGAGTCAGACACCACGTAGCAACTGAACAACAGTGCTAATATACTGTCCACCTAAGAACCAAGTAGAGTACTTCCTTTCTGTAGACTTTTTCGGTTTTCTGGCATATCTAACTCTGCTAGTCCATGCATCCACAGCTTCTCTAGTGGCCAATTATTTTCACTTTTCTCTTGGATCCCTTTGTCTCCAGTACCCTTCTCCCTCTCAATCCGCTACCAAGCTGTTCTCCTGGGATTTATAATCTCTGTTGTCCTGGGTTGCAAATGTTGTTTTCTGATTTTCTGGCCTTCCTGTTTAAAATTTTATTTTCTCTTTTTCAACTGGGAAAGGAGAATACATTTCTTGAGTATCACTAGTGTGTTTGAATATGTCCTTATTCTATGCTCATGCTAGCTGTGATATTTTTAAAATCTTTTGATGAGCCCATTTAATTTAGAGATTTAGATCTGTCTGCTCTGTGAAACATTTTTAAAAAATTATTTTCCAGGTAATTTTCATCTCAGGTTTTGTTTTCTGTTCTCTATTCTTAAAATTCTCTTTGTTGGCTATTAGATTTCCTGAATTGATTTGTTTATTTCATCCTTTCCCAATATGTGTCAATTTTCTTTATTTATTGAGCCATTTCTTTATCTTTCTGCTCTAGTTTTAGCTCTTTTTTATTTTAAACACATTTCAATCTCCAAGAGTTCTTCCAGTCCACCAATTTTTCCTTTCCTCAAGAATTTTACCACATTAAATGAATAAGATACTTTTTTGCATCTCTCTAAGGGTAATATGTTTTCTTATTTTCTGTGAATCTTTTCGGTAATATCTGTGAATCACCTCTCTCTCTCTCTATGGTCCTCTGTTTAGATCTGAAAGCAAGCCATGAGAAGCTCATTTGGAACTCTCTAATTCTGTACTGCTGGTTGACTTGGGATCTTCATTTTAGGATGCTTGGCTTGAGCTGGTATCATTCTCAGGGCACTTAAGTGTCAGAATGTCATTGAACCCACAATTTCTCTATGAAATTGCCTTTGCCTCTTCTATCTAAAGGATAAAGGCTTATGACTCTTCCAATCAGAAATTGGAAAACAGAGTAGGGAACGTTCTCTGCTCCATGTGTGGTATGCCGCCTTTCCTGCCATCATGTGTGTTTGATCTCAGGCCCTCCTCACTCTCCTGTGTGCTAGGTGCTTTTTCAGTCCCAAGTGTCTCTGTCCTTTTTTTTTTTTTTTTTAATGTGGACAATGTTTAAAAACTTTGTTGAATGTGTTAGAGTATTGCTTCTGTTTTACATTTTGTCTTTTTGGTTGCGAGGCATGTAGGATCTTAGCTTCCTAACAAGGGATTGAACCCTCCCCTCCAGCATTGGAAGGAAAAGTCTTAAGAATTAGACTGCCAGGAAAGTCCCTCTCTGAGCTTTTCTTGGGAATACTGTCTCAGTTCTCAATCATGTCCCACACTGCTGCTTCTTCCATCAGAGGGCAATAGCTGCTGCCCTTCCATGGACTTACTCCCTTCTGCAATTCATAGATATTCCTTATACTCTGAGAGTTTTTTTACCAGCCTCTTATTTGTTGTTGATTTATAACCTATTGATTTTCATACTTAACATGTTCACTGGGTCCCAGGAAGAAAAGAAAATGTATGCACATTGTCAATCCCCCAGCTTTAAGCTGGGGGGATTATCCTAGAGGTTTGTAACTCCATCTTGAATAACCTGCCTAGCAGTAATTGTAGATATTTCTGATCTCTTCAAGCCTCCAGACTAAACGTTCTTTTTTTCACCTGTAGTGCCTAGCATCACTTCCCAAATTTATGGAAACAACACATTCACTAAAAACTGTTCTATTGTTGGTAACAACTAATGCCATTAACTATTTAATGATATAAAATGCTTTTTTGTTTTAAGTGGAATTTCATTGTATCTTTCTTTTGATTAAAAAAGATTTTCCCAGGTTCTTAAACCATGTAAAGCAGAGACAAAAGCTTTTGACAGAAAATCCATGCTGCGAGAGTAGAAATAGCTTTTACTGTTAAGTAGTTTCATTGCTGAAGTTCAAGTTTGCTCCCAAATTTCAGCTTAACTGTCAAGCAATTTGATCATGGAACAAAATAAAACGTGTATAACTGTTGTCTTGTTATGTGTTTAAGATCCTGTACCTAAAGAAAAACTACTAATAAAACAGGCATTCCAATAATTAAAAATGACAGGAGCCCTTTTTCATCATTTTTGTCCATTTTTAAGGACTAAAGCTGAAATGTTCCAAAGTGTATCTAGATTATTCAGAATATTTTAGCACATACATTCTAAATCGCTTTAGTCCTGTCCAGCTCTTTTTGACCCTAGAGTTGTGTCCAACTCTTTGCAACCCTATGGACTATAGACTGCCAGGCTCCTCTCTCCGTGGATTCTCCAGGCAAGAATACTAGAGTGGATTGCCATGCCCTCCTCCAGGGGATCTTCTCAGCTCAGGGATCGAACCTGCATCTCATGTCTCCTGCATCAGCAGACAGGTTCTTTACCACTAGTGCCACATAGAAAATGGAAAATAAATAGCTCTTGAGATAAGATTATCATTACCAAATATTGTGGATTTTTGGAGATAATTCTGATTTGGGGTACATGAGCTACTGAGATATTACATAATTTGCATATGGCTTTTATCTTTGTGCTCTCATCGTTGTTGTTTTCAGTCACTAAGTTGTGTCTGTGCTCTCACCCCAGAATACCTCAAACACTAGTGCTCTACTATTATATTCCACATTCCTATTTCTGTATTTCCTACCCATCTTGACTGATAACTTGAGAAAAATATACTTGAGAAGCTTAATCATTTGGTTTAAATTTCAAATGTGCATTCTTGAGTTCTGCACTGATTTGTGACTCTTGTCTTAGTCCCTTTGGACTGCTATAACAAAATAACACAGACTGGGTAACCTGTAAACAAAAGAAACACATTTCTCACAGTTGTAGAAACAAAGTTTGAGATGAGGGAGTCAGTATGATTGGATGAGGGCCCTCCTCCTGGTTGCAGACTTACAGTGTCCTCACATGGTGGAAGGGGCTATGGAGCTCTGTGAGGTCCCTTTTATAAAATACTAGTCCCTTCCTGAAGACTTCATGACTTAAAACCTCCCAAAGGTTCCATCTCCTGATACTATCACATTGGTAATTAAGATTTCGACATACGAATTTTGGGAGAATGTAAATGTTCAAATATAGCAACTGTCAGTTTTAAAATAACTTTATATAATTTTGAAAAACTACAAAGATTATTGCAATATTGAAAAAGATATTTTGCAATTTTCCCTTAAATACAATTTGAGTAAAATACTTCTTATCACTGTGATGTTTATTTAGGATACATCTGAATTGGATTGTTGGTTTCTGACATACATTTATCCTTCATAGGTAAAGTGCAGTAGACTGGAATTAGAAGACTAAACTTTAAAAGTCCCAGCTCTGCAAAGTTGGAAGCATGAAGATTGCTAGCATTAAGTAAAAAAAGAAATTGTGTCGCTCTTTTCCCCTAAGTCTAGAGTTAAATAACGCTGTCCAAATTATATTAGTATAACCAAATATAGCACTTTTGTATACACATTCATATACATGTAAACAATGCAGTGCTTAATCATTTTAAGTTCCCTTTGATTTGATGAATCTTTGCTTGGTACTATAAAAGAGTTAATTAGACTTAGCCTTTATTTCTGTAATGTTTTAATCTTTAGATTATAACTTAGCAAATATTAAGATTTTTAAAAATTGAAATATTCTGCAGCTAGTGCAGGTGTAAATCTATATAAGGCAACCATGTTCTTTAGTTCTTTAATGAATACAATAAAAATAAGTCATTATATTACTCTTATTTTATTTATATTCCTTTTAAATATGAAAATCAAATAGTGGCATGAATATGCATAGTATTTTAACTATATTAAATTATTCATGTGAAACATTTAGATTTTAGTGATTATGATAATTTAGAAAAGCCCTTCAAATCTTCCATTCTTTTTTCTTTCTGCTCAAGTACTTTAGAAAAATGGGTGCATGTATCAAGAATCTGAGCACAGTTTACAAGATGACCCTTCATTTCAAAACCCTGATAGAGGCAAAAATCACATTTTTTAACTCTAGGCTCTATTGCTGCAGCACATCTTCTGTATGCCTGGTATGATAATAATCC
Source organism: Cervus canadensis (assembly GCF_019320065.1). Classification (NCBI taxonomy): domain Eukaryota; kingdom Metazoa; phylum Chordata; class Mammalia; order Artiodactyla; family Cervidae; genus Cervus; species Cervus canadensis. Next base: position 52,071,623 of record NC_057393.1, on the reverse strand, counting down.
AATAAATGGCCAATAGAAATGGAACCCTGGTTTGTGTTAGAATATGTTTCTTTTAGAAGGTGGCTTAGGTCCCTCTGCCAGATGAGCCGAGGAACATTCTGAAAGCAGAAATTGCCACAGGAAGACTGAAAACCCCTCAGACCAGAGGTGGAAAGAAACAAACACTAGGATTGTGTCTTGGCAATTTGAACGTGTCCCAAGCAAATGATGTCAGAATGGAAACAAAGTAGAAAATAAATTCAGAAGGCTGACTTCATACATTGGGGATTAGGCTGAAAGCAATGCCATTCTTGAGACAAGGGCTCACAGGAAGCTCTGTGTCCTTTGTAGGGCTAGCTGGAGTAGAAATTAGGACTCTCCTCTGGACGCCATGGTGAAGAAGCAGAATACTCAGGAGCTCCAGGGAAGTGGTGTTTAGGTATTCTCAGTGGGACATTTATGAGAATGTGGGACAAAAAATAGGTGGCTGTTTCTTAAAGATATCCGGTGATACACTGGCATGGACTCCCTGAGAACCTGATCTAGTAGAAGGACTAGTACCCTGCTGATTTGTAGGGCATCCATCTTGACATGATGACCCAAAGATTTATCCTTGGCTCCTGAATAGCAATGGAAGATGATGCAAGGGTCTCAATACGTCTAACTGAAGTGAATTAGGATGGAGCAGAGTTCCAGAGGGCTTCCCTGGTGGCTCAGTGGTAAAGAATCCACCTACCAATGTAGGAGCCATGGGTTTGATCCCTGGGTGGGGAAGATCCCCTGGAGGAGGGACCAAAAACCCACTCCAGCATTCTTGCCTGGGAAATCCCATGGATAGAAGAGCCTAGTGGGCTATAGCCCATGGTGTCACAAAAGAGTCGGGCACAATTTAGGGACAAAATAACTAACAATGAGAGTGCCAGGTGGATTAACATTCCAGAATCTGGTATACTTTTCTCAAAGTTTCATTCTTTTTCTTCCCAAACAAGTTGTTGTTTATGAAATTAACTATGATATGTGGTTGATGAACTTTGAAGATTTAGTCACATGTGTGAAATATTCTTTCTAATGTTAAAAAAATTTAAGACAAAAAATTAGGCCATTGTTTTATTCTGTGTCCTGTAGTGTCTGAATGTAAATGCTAGATACTACAACTGATGAGCTTGGGTTCCATTTTGGGATATGCAAAGATATCCCATATTAACTGGTCATCCTCATTTACCAGTGGACTCTTGATATCTCAGCAGCGTAGATAATCCTTAGAAGTGTGACACACATGTAAATTTGTCTGCCTGAGCTCCTCTGTGCTGAAATTAAAATGTTCTTATAATTTAGAGGAAAATCAACATATTCTCTCATTCATTCCATCATTCATGAAACTTACTAGTACCTACTAAATGCCAGGTTCTCAGTTAGGTAATCTTGATTCAAAGGAGAGATCATTAATCATTGTGGTAAGTGGCTGCCATATAATGAAGACTATCCAAAACTATACTCATGATATTTTTTTCTCCAAAACCTATTCTGTTTCCTCTGTCATATGTGTCAACATACACTCTGTTGTTTCAGCCAATTTTGATTTCACCTTTGATTTCTCCCTTTTCTTACACCTGTGTCCAAATAAATCAGTAACTTTTATTTATACTCCATCCAAAACTCATTTAAAAAATCTAGTTCTTTCTGCATTACCACCTCATTTCATTACCTTATTTCAGACCACCATCCTCTCTCACTGGATTATTACTGTAATATCCCTATCAACCTCTCTATATGTAATGTCTAATCCATAGGCAAGAATATCTGTCTATTCTGTCTTTGTTTACTGATTCTTTCTGATGTTGTGTTCATTTTGCTAAGAAACTCCTCAAGTAATTTTTTCAAAATTTGGTGATTGCATTTTTCAGTTCCAAAATTTAATTACTTTTATATTTCTATTTGTTAGTGAGATTATCTATTTTATATTTGATTCCAAGAATGTTTGTTACTGCCTATTGAATCAGTTTTATGTTGGCAACTTTAAAATCTTTGTCAAAGATTTTGTTTTACATCTGTGTTTTCTCAATGTTGTGTCTTTTTTTTTTTCACTCAAACTGTGATTTCCTTGCATCTTGGTGTAACAAGTGTTTTTCAGTTATGACATGGGCTTTTTGGCAATTATGTTGAAAGACTCTGGATAAATTTTCTATTTGAACAAGCAATCTCTCTTTTGACATTCAGCACACAGATATTGACCTACTTTTTTAAGCTACAGTTCTAATGACAACTTAATTTCCAGAGCCTTTGAGATGCTCTTTTTATCTGCTTAGTTTGTCTGGTGTTACCAGATCTTTTGCCGATTCTTGTTTCTGCGATCAGTGAGGCAGATAGTATTTCCCCAGACTGAACTTCCCTGTTTTCTAGAGCCTGGGAAAATATTTTCCTTGGACTCTGGGAGTCTATGGATTTTTGCTTAGTCCTTGCCTAAACTTTTGTGCTATTTGGGCTGCCTATTTTCTCTGGAAGGGAGGGAGGTGAGAAGGGACTCCAGCTGCCAAGGGCAGAAGGTGCTTCCTTTGACCTCCAGTTCAATCAGTTCCCTGGGAAGTGACGGATCTGGGCTGCTTGTCCCTGCCAGTTTGGGATTCGGGGAATGCCAGGTCTGGGTCACCTGTGAGTGTAGGGAGCGGGTGGGACTTGGAGGGTGTTAGGGCACAGTGTTGTTCCTCCAGTCCTGAAGTCCCGAGCCAACCAATCTGCCTTTCTTTTTCCCACCTTTCAAGCCCTGTTATGGTAACCTAAATGTTCTTTTTAGGGTTAATAACAGTACTTAGATGGTAGGAAGAAAGAATAGTGAGTCAATGCCATCTTATCCACACCAGCAATTATGGCTATCCTTCTAAGACACTCTCTTTTACTCTCCCACTTGAAATTCCTCACTTAATTCCCATTGTTCTCAGATAAAACCAATGCCCCAAATCTGTAGTTATCAATTAGCACTCTGTACTGCATATAACATAAAACACAATCCAAAAAATAATCAATAAATCTACTATTTTGGCTTTTATAGCAGTGAATTTCAGAGTCATCAGGAAAGGCTCTATTCTAAGCTCAAACCACACTGACAGTTGCTTGAGTTTGCTTCTGGTTGGCTCGCTCAAGGTGTTTGTAAGATGGTTGCCAATTGTTCTTGTAGCTATCACACTCAAGTTCGTGCCTGGAGGCAAGGACAATTTTATCACATCTTCTGCAACTCCCACAAATACCAAGAAAAATTCTAAAAGTCCTGGATTTCATTTCAGTGTGATAACTTTGACCAGGTTTTAACTCTTGAGTGTGTGGTAGAGTGCGATGCATGTGTGCTCACTCAGTCGTGTCTGACTCTTTGCAACACGATGGATTGTAGCCAACCAAGCTCCTCTGCCCATGGAATTTTTCAGGCAAGAATACTGGAGTCAGTTGCCATTTCTTCCTCCAGGGCATCTTCTTGACCCAGGAGTCAAACCTGAGTCTGCTGCATCTCCTGCACTGGCAGGCAGATTCTTTACCACTGTGCCACCTGAGTTCAGATAGGGCTGCTTTTACTCCTCTTCCCTGAAGGGTGGGTTAGAATCCATCTTTCCTGAAGTATATGGACTTAAGGAAACAAAACAAAGTTTCTGTTTTTTAAAGAAAGGAGGAATGGATGCATCAGGACTAAAAAAATTAAAAATCCCTGCAAATGTCTTTATAGTGGTTTTCAAATACTGTCCTTATCTCTATACTGCCTGCTTTGCTAAACTTCAGCTCTGCTGGTTCATCTTCTTATACTACAAATAAGTCATTCAGAATTGATTTTGAATTTTTAGACTTTTCCCATCTTTGAAACTATGGTCATGCTGCTTCTTCTGCATGAAACATTAACTTCTCAAGCTGTCTCTTCTAAACTCATATTCTCCATACCTCTTTCTCTGGCCCCCTCTGTGTGTGTCTCTTTCTCACACACACATACACATCTTCTTTGCATGTTTACTTTTTACTTTTCCCCTCTCATCTTAGGACTCAATCTGCAACTATCCCACAAACTCAAAACTAGTTGATGCCATATTGATTTTGCACCCTCTTGTCTTTCACATAGCATGTATTATACTTTGGTACAGCGGCCAGTTACCTTAGCTATGTCCCTCACTAGCTTGTAAAAGGTAAATTGACCTTCACAACTTTATCCTTATTACCTACCAAAATGCTTCTTGAATAATTCATTTTCTAAGGCCCTAAGTGAATGTATCATGCTATGAATGCATAAAGATTAGACTAATTATAATGTCTAGGCAAACAGGGAGTTGTCTATGTAGGAGATGTACCTTGAAAAGAGAGGAGGAATTCTCTTAAGATTTAGAAGTTGCAGAAGGGCATTTCAGGCAGTAGAAAGTTACTTTCTGGAGACAGGAAGTTATAATAGATATACTACCTGTTTTATTTATTTATTTTTTTCTCCTAAATTGAGCCTGAACAGGTTCCTCTGTCTTCATGGACATTATCCATCTCTGTTCTTAATCCAAGTTGAAGCTGCTTCTTCAACCCTAAGAAATTGGCATTTTTGCAGCTCCCTGGGGTCCATATGACACAGCCTGGTCTTGTTTGTTACTATACTCTTTTCCGTGTATATGAATGAAGAATGAGTATCAATATATCTGAATGTCAAAACTCAAAAACAAATGTCAAGGCCATTTCACATCACTGGTTGTTTTGAATTCTGAACCCAACTTTTGCAGGCTACAATGCTGGAGAGAACCACTTGATCACATCACTATTTTCTTGTCAAAGTCCACTCCAGGCACGATGAACCTAGATTTGAGGAAAATAGCTTTATTCTTATGCCATAGAGCCACAGATAGTATCATGCAGCAAAAGAAATAGACTTGAAAATTCCTTAATAATTTAAAAATTATTTCCAGTTAAAGGAGTTTAGAAAATCACTCAAGAGTAATTGTACTTTATGTATTTATATATTTTATACTTGTTGTTTTCATTTTGGTTGAAATTGGAGAATCTAACATTGTCATTGCCCCCTTGTTTGGGAGTAAGAGAAACTGAAATTACCACTAGGTGAAAAAGTTTTTAGTGGATCTTATGTTATTACTGTCAGCTAATAGAATTATATAAAGGTTAGAAATTACTAGAGCTTCCTTGATGCTGTACTAGCAAAAGAGAATGAAATATCTGTCATTTGAAAAGAGAAAATAATCTCTCTTAAGTTTAGGTCCTAGTTTGAACCGATAACTTTAAGTATTGATATGTTCATTTACTTAATCCTCACTGAAAGCATGCATATGCACCTATCACCACTGTCTAATTGTGGAATATTTTTATCATCCAAAATGAAATCCCAGATCTATTAGAAGTCACTCCCAGTATCCTCCCCCCTTCCCCTAATGGTCTCTAATGTACTTTCTGTTTTTATGGATTTGCCTGTTCTGGACATATTATATAAGTAAAATCATATAATATATGTCGTTTTGGGTTTGACTTCTTGCATATAGCACAGTGTATTTAAGGTTCACTTATATGGCATTCTTATTACAAAGTAATATCCCATTGTATAGATGTAACATTATTTATTCATCAGTTAATAAATATCTGGGTTGTTTTCAAATACACACTTTTATGAAATAATGCTGCTATGAACATTCAGTACAGGTTTTTCTGTGTATGTATGTTTTCATTTCTTTTGCATTTATACCTAGTAGAATTGCTTGATGATACAGTAACTCCATGTTTACCATTTTGAATAACTACAAAGAATTTTCCAAAGCAGCTCCAACATTTTACATTTCCACTAGCGATGTATGAGGTTCAAATGTCTCCACATCTTCACCAACACTTTTTAATCACTTTTAAAATTTAATTTTGGAGAGCAAAAAGCTATTCCTTATTGTGGCTTTTATATGCATTCCCATAGATTTTAATGATTTTTAGCATCTTTTTGTTTAATGACCATTTGTATAGAAAATATGTCCAATCAAACCCTTTGCCCATGTGTTAATTGAGTTCTTTTGTATTATTGAATTGTAAGAATTCTTTTATTTATTCTGTATACAAGTAAGTGCCTTATTAAATTACATGATTTGGAAATATTTTCTCTTATTCTGTGTATCTTCTTTTTGCATTAGTGAGGGTTTATTTTGTCTGGTGTTAGTATAACCATTCAGATCCTATTTTAATGTTTCATGTTAGTAAAATGTTTAATGTTTCATGTTTCAAGGGTTGTTTTTGCCCTTTTAATCCATTTGGTTCTTTGAATCTAAAGTGTATTTCTTGTAGATGACACAAGACTTGGATCATTTTTTAAAAAATCCATTCTACTAATATATACCTGTTAATAAGAATGTTTAACCCACTTATATTTTATACTTTTTATTGGAGTATAATTGATTTACAATGTTGTGATTGTTTCAGGGGTACAGCAAAGTGAATCAGTTATACACATACATATATCCACACTTTTTTAGATTATTTTCCTATATAGCCCATTACAGAATATTGATAAGATTTCCTTGTGCTATACAGTAGGTACTTATTAGTTGTCTGTTTTATATATAGTAGTGTGTATATGTCAATTCCTATCTACCAATTTATCACTCCCCCTCATTATCCCCTGGCAAACTTAAGATTGTTTTCCACATCTGTACCTCTACATCTGTTTTGTGGATAAGTTCATTTGTACCCTGCTTAGATTCCACATATATGTAATATCATATAATTGTCTTTGTCTGACTTCATTCAGTATGAGTCTCTAGGTTCATTCATGTTGCTGCAAATGGCATTATTTCATTCTTTTTTATGGCTGAATCTTATTCCATTATATATATATATGTATACACATTATATATACATATATACGCATATATGTACATATGTATATACATATATATGTATAAATACATAATATATAATAAATGAATGTTTTATATACATATATCCATTATATATATCCATATATAAAAACATATATATATCCACATACATATCCAATACATAGGTCCATTATATATATACATACACACACACACACACACATAAATATATAATACATATATATGTATGTATATGTCCACTGCTTTATCCATTTGTCTGTTGATGGACATTAGGTGACTTCCGTGTTCTGACTATTGGGCTTCCCTGGTAGCTCAGATGGTAAAGAATATGCCTGCAATGCAGGAGATTGGGTTCAATCCCTGGGTTGGAAAGATCTCCTGGAGAAGGGCATGGCAACTCACTCCAGTATCCTTGCCTGGAGAATTCCGTGGACAGCCCATAGGTCTCAAAGAGTCAAACACGACTGAGCAACTAATGCTGACACTGCTGATGTTCTGGCTATAGTAAGTAGTGTTATAATGAACATTGGGCTGATTGTATCTTTTTGAATTATGATTTTCTCTGGATTTATGCCCAGGAGTGGTATTGCTGAGTCATATGATAGTTCTATTTTTAATTTTTTAAGGCACCTTTATACTTTTTTGCATAGTGCTGGATCAAATTACATTCCCAATAACAATGTAGTAGTATCCCTTTTCTCCACTCCAGCATTTGTTTGTAGTTTTTTGTTTTTGATGAAGGCCTTTCTGACCAGTGTAATGTGCAATCTCATTGTGGTTTCAGTTTGCATTTCTCTAATGATTAGTGGGCTTTCCAGTTGGCACTAGTGGTAAATAACCTGCCTGCCAATGCAGGAGACATAAGAGATGCAGGTTCAGTCCCTGGGTTGGGAAGACCCCTTGGAGGAGGGCATGGCAATTCACTCCAGTATTCTGATTTCCCTGGTGGCTCAATGGTAAAGAATCCACCTGCAATGCAGGAGACCCAGAGTCAGTCCCTCAGTCTGGAATATCCCCTGGAGGAAGAAATGATGTAGAGAATCTTTTCATGTGCTTTTTTGGCCTTCTGTATGTCTTTGGAGAAACGTCTGCTCAGGTGTTCTGACTATTTTTGACCAGGTTCTATGAGTTCTATGAGCTTTTTCTATATTTCAGAAATTAATCCCTGGTTGGTTGCCTTGTTTGCAAATATTTTCTCCTGTTCCATAGGTCTTCTTTTCATTTTTTAATAGTTTCCTTTCCTGTGCAGAAGTTTAATTAAGTCTCACTTGTTTATTTTTTATTTTTATGTTCATTACTCTAAGTAAGGTGGATTGAAAAATATCTTCCTGTAATTTATGTTAGTGTTTTACCTGTTTCCTCTAAGAGTTTAATTGTATCCAACCTTACACTTAGGTCTTTGACACATTTTGAGTTTATTTTTGTGTATGATGTTAGGAAGTATTCTAATTTCATTCTTTTACATGTAGTTACCCAATTTTCTCAGTAACACTTCTTGAAGAGACTATCTTTTCTCTATGTATATTTTTGCCTCCTTTGTCATAGATTAAGTACCATAGGTGTGTAAGTTTATCTCTGGACTCTTTGTCCTGTTCCATTGATCTCTATTTCTGTTGTTGTGAATATATCATGCTTATTTGATTACTGTAACTTTGTATTAAAGTGTGAATCCACTTACATTTAATGTAATTACTGTTAAGGCAGAATTACTTCTGCCTCTCTGTTATTTGTTTTCAGATGTTATATGTCTTTATTTGTTCCTTATACTTCCACCACACTCTTCTTTCTTTTCAAAATAATATATTTAGGGTATTATTTTAATTTCATCTTTATGTTTTAAATTTTATTTTCTTAGTCATTGCACTGTATATTGTGATAAATAACTTAAAACCATCTAGTTTGTATTAATAACAACTTACTTTCAATTTTACACCAAAATCTAGCTCACATATAGCTCCATTTCCTTCTCCTCCTTTGTGTTGCTATTATCACATAAGCTACTTCTTTGTGCATCATGATCTCAGAGATAAAATTTATTTTATTGCTTTATATGGACTTCCCTGGTGGCTCAGATGGTAAAGCGTCTTCTTACAATGAGGGAGACCCGGGTTTGATCCCTGGGTCGGGAAGATCCTCTGGAGAAGGAGATGGCAACCCACTCCAGTACTCTTGCCTAGATGGACAGAGGATAATTGTCTTTAAGTTATAATAAAATAATCTTTATCAATAGCTTAATATTTTTATAAAAATCTATAATATATTTAATATTTATCTTTGTACTTAATATATTGTTGCTCTTTATTTTTTTCATGTATATGTGAGATACTGTCTAATGTTCTTTCATCTCAGCCCTCAGTACTGTTTTTAATATTTCTTGTAGGGCAGTTCTGTTAGTGACAAATTCTCTCTCTCTCTCTGCCTGTCTCTCTCTCTCTCTCATGTAGAAACACCTTAATTTCTCCCTTGGTTTTGAAGAACACTTTTGTTAAATATAGGATATTTGATTAACTGTGTTTTCCTTTCAACATTTTGAGAATGTCATCTCACTGAATCCTGGCTTTGATGATTTCTGATGAGATGACTGTGTATAATTTTATTAAGACTATCTTGATGTAATGCCTCATTTTTTATTGATATTTTCAAGAATCTTTCTTTATCTTTTGACCATTTGATAATAGTGTATCAAGAATAAAATCTCTTTGAATGTATCCTCTTTGCAGTTCACTGAGCTTCTTTGATGTGCAAACTGTTTATCATTAAATTTGGGAAGTTTTCAGTTGTTGTTTCTTCAAATATTTTTTGCTTTGTTTTCTCTTCTTCTGGGATGTCCATTACGCACATGTCAGTATGAGTTATGGTATGAGGTACACTATTCCTCAAACTAGATAATCTCAATTGATCTGGTTTTATTTTCCCTGGTTTGTTTTGTTTGTTTGTTTGTTTACCTACTGAATTCTTCTGCCTGATGAAAATTATTTAAATTGTTACACATTTCAGTGACATATTTTTAATCATGATTTTTATAGTTTCTACATTATTATTGACAACCTCTATTTTGTGAGAATGTCTTCCAATTCACTTACCTCTCTTAAACCATGACTTTTTTTAATAGTCATTTCTTAGTCTTTTGTATATTTAATTCTTTCTAAAATCTACCTGTAAAATCAAGTTTTCGTTATTTCTTTATTTTTATTTCACAATCTCTTGTATTTTGAAAATTAGACTTTCAAAAGGAAAAAAAACAAAACTTTTTCCCCTGAAGCATAATTTAACTTCTAAAAATTTTTTCATTCCATCTGGAGTCAATTTGTCTTCTGTGTTGGATGAGATGTTGTAATTTTAGCATTTGATTTCAACATGAATTTTGGGATTTGGATTTGCTGGTTCATTTTGAGTAAAATTTTTGTTTGTTTGCTTCATTCTGAGTTTCTCTGTTTATGCTCACTTTTTCCTGCCCAAGATTTCCTGGCCCACAGTCCATAAAAGAATCACTAAAATCTGATTGGACCTGTCTGTGCTGACGTAGTATTAAGGATATGACAGAAATTGTTCACTACCCATGGAGCAATTTATTTCAGTGTCTCACTGTGAGTCTCCCTAGGCCTGCAGCTACCCAGAAACTAGAACTCTGGAAAGTTCCCATCCTTCCCATGACATGGTTTTCTGTCATGAGATCCAGATGTTAGTCAGCATAAGGCAGGTTTAAACGTTAAGCCTTAGATCCAAGCACTTGTCAGAATAAGGTTGGTTATATTGCAATAGCCAATGACTCCATTACCTCCATGTCACAAAAAACAAAGTTGTATTTCTCACTCATGCTTAATGTTGTCTGGGAGTGCTGTGGCTATTCTTCATGGTCACCTTCATTCTGAGACCTGGGAAGATGGGGTTTTCTCTTTCTTGATCAGAGGATATATAGAATCTGGTCACTCTTTCCTAAATCCTCTTCCATAAGGAGTCAAATTACTTTGCTCACATGTCATTGGCTTGAGCAAATCATGAGGCCAAGCCTAACTTCAGTAGCACAATAAAACAGATTCTTCCCTCAGTGGAGTTTTAATGAGAATTTTACACTATAGTGTAATACAGTCCACCACATTCTCTTTATTATATTTTTTAGCATGTAATAGCTTAACTCTCGACTAAAGTGACTTAGCAGTAGCAGCAGCTTAACTCTCAGCTACCATTTCTGCCGTGATTCCCCCAAGCTGCCTGGAGTATGACCTAGGCTGTGAAAATCACTCTGTATTTCTACTTTATGTATTTGTTTCCTTCATTCTAGCCCAGCTATCTTTCTGGCTTTCTGTTTTTCACTTTTGTGTCTCACTGTTGTATGTATGTTCATAAGTATAGGAAGGTACGTCATATAATGAATTCAGTGTCATCTTACTCCAAATGTTATCCATAAATTCTATTTTTTTTTTTTTTGGTGAAAAATAATCAAACTCCACAGACCCATGATTAAATCTCCTCTCTCTCCCACAAATCATTCCTTAGGATCAGTGTTAGTTTCAGAATACATAACTAGTATCATCAGGTCTGGTAGGACATGGAATCTCTCTATTTTCCAAGGCTTTTGTATTAATCTATCAGGTAAAGTTTCCATGTAACTGAAATATATTGCTTGGCCTGAAATGTTTTCTCATTAGTAGGTATAAATCAGTGCTTATTCAGTTGAGCCACGCAATTTTGGGCATAATAAAAGCCCAGTCTGCTCATTTGTTTCTCTCTGTTTACTCTCTAAAGGCTAAGCCTTTTGTGACCAAATACAATGCTTAATAAACAGAAGAAAGAATGCTAATTGTAGACATGCCATGCTACCATATTCCTAAGAGCTGGACCTGGCTGCAGACCATATGACTCTTGGGTAGAACCAACCAAGTTGCCCTCAAGCTTAGGCTTCCAGCTGTCACAAAACAGATTTTGGGCTCAGGCAAGCACAGTTTTGTAGAATAATCTCCTGTTTTACCACAGTGGATCAGTGGAGCTTAGCTAATATCATTCTGCCCTATAATTCACTTCTCCATCAACTTTTACACCCTGCATACTTTCTTCCTCTAATACGTATGCCCCAGCTGCGGAATACTGGCTCCTCACCCAGACGTGTCACTGGTGCTGGACAAAAGGAAACAAATCTCTACCTCTTTCCCCACCAGAAGCTCACGTTTATAAAGGCAAACATATAGACAGAAACTGATTTCTTCTCTGGTGCTGAGAAAGAGAGATGAAGCTCATGTGCAAAACGACAGGAAGTAAAATGTCCTCCAACCAATAAAATAAGGATCTCTCTGTACGTAAGTCCTGTCTGGAGTAATTGGCTCCTCATTACTGAGGAGTGTCAGACAAAGTTTGATAATTTGGTATCACAAAAGAGGGAGGTATTCTTGTGTGTGGGGAGGTGGGGTGTGCGTGCATGTACGTGTGTGTGTTGCAGAGCTAATCCTTTTATAAAAAGCCTTTCTTAATTACTTTGGATTTTGTTCTTTTGGACTGTATTCTTTATTCAGCATTTGCCTTTTTAATCTCACCTCCCCCAATTCTTTCTCATGCTTAAGAAACATATATTAAGGCATCCTTCATTCTAAAAGAAGTTCTTTTTTTTCACTCAGTTCTGTTTTTCTTTGAACTGGCATATCTATTGTTTCCTTTACCAAAGGATTCATGTTCAGTCATGTATAGTCTTAAAAGCAGGATACATAATACTGTCCTTTGAGGTCTGGCCAGTATCCACACAACTGCAGTGAAACTTCTAAGACAGACCTATAAACTGGTACAACAGGGTTATTATATGTACTTTCAGGCTCACATGAGGTCATGGTTTGTGGCACGTTCTCCTGAAGGATGGATTTTATTCAGTGATAAAACATTAAAATGCTATTTTATTGTTAAAACAAACACAAATTACAGAGTACACTGTACAGATCTTCATAAGATCCTCAAAACCCAGTAGCACCCACACATTGCCACACAACTCCCGCTGAAGCCTGGTAGGTCCACCATGGAGAAGCAGCCTAACCACTGGAAGAATAAAACCCAAATGTATCTGAATAGAAGTAAATGGGAAAAGTAGTTTAAAAGAACAGGGGGAAAGAGCAGAAGCTGCACTATCAGTAAATGTGAGGTCATTTTTGGTTGTCGTTATTACTTTGCAAAAATGACAGGAGAGGGAGCTCTAGAGCCATAATGCTAAGAAATTGTTCTGACCCATCCCCACCTACCTTCCTAAAAGTACAGAGAAACTCCAGAGAAGGAAGAGAAAAAGAAGGAAGAGATGGGAGAGAAGAGAAAAGGGAGGAGGAACAGTAAGAAGAGGATGAGAATTAATCATGGTCAGTTTCCATCTAAAATTATTGTAAGTTATTATCAGGAAAGAGAATACAAGCAAGAAGGACTCAGGCAATGACATTATGCCAGAAAAATGTCCCCCAAATAATTAAAAAATGATAAGCTAATACCTATATTTTTAACATAGCTCAAATAAATTAAAGGAGCTATCAAAGAACAACAAAATTAGAAAAACTTCCAATTGAGAGGATTAGGAAAATTAAGATATAAAAAAGAAAATAATTCCAAAGAAAATGAACATGTAACATCAGTCTTTACTTTTGTTCTGTTGCACGTAACACTTGCTCTCCTGGCACTCTCCTTATCTGGCCTCTAGTTGATGATAGATTAGGATGATGATCCCCTGTGATTCTCCTCCAGCAGCTTCTGCCTGCTGTGATTTAGGCGCTTGTCTTCATCTCATCACAGAAAGGGCACATTTCCTATGGCTCTCTCTTGGTCAGTTCTTTGAGTTCACTATACTGGATAGCTGCACGACTTCTACCGCATTCCAAATATGCCACTCTACTCTTGACCTGATTTACCCACGACTAGCCAGCTGCCTTTCTGGGTGCCTCGCGGGCCTCTAGGGTGAACCATGTTTTAAGCCACCTATCTAGTGTTTAAATCTATCCCTCACCTAAAATTCTATGACTTGGAAAAAATGGTGTTTCTTCTCTTTCATTCCCTTGGATTAAAAACTCAAAGGCACCCATCAGTGTTTTCTTTCTCACACTGCCATTAATCAACTGCCCTTTTCTGCTCCTTTTTGCTTCCAAAGTATTTCTCAAAACTGTTCCCTCCTTCCACTCTCAGCTCCATCCACATCTCAGAAAAGGATTCTGCTTCCTCTGACTTCATTCTTTCTCATTTGCAAGTGATGCTGCAGAACCTAACCACACTTACTGGGCTTGGCGGCTTCTATTTACATAGAAAATAATGTTGGTGGGTGTTGTCACTCAAAGTTGTGCTTGATTCTGCTTTCTTTAAGGGCAATGGATCCTCAACTTGCTTTTGTTCTCAGCACATTAGAAGGAATTAAAAGTTTTTGAATAACAGTAGCCAGTAGGCATTATAAAACAGTTACTATTATGGCAATTATAACTGTATTAAAATATATCAAAGTGTAACTAAAATTGTTCCAGGTGTCACCCTCTAGGAATGTGTTGCTATCTGTTATCCTTTCAATACTTTCATATACAGGAGGCAATATCTTTGAGTATCTGCTTTAAAAAAAAAAAGCTACATTTTCCTCTTTCTCTTAGCAATTTGTACCCTGATGTTTGTCTTTTCACATAAACCACTCAGCTCAGAACTGACCAACATCAGAGTTACTGGTGTTGGGTAAATGAAACAATGCTGTCCAAGAAAAATTTTAAAAGGCCACTTTGTACCAGTAGAGAAGAATGAAAGAAGATAATTCCACTGGGAGGAAACATCACCAGATTTCCATGTATACGGTAACACATGCGTGCATGCTCAGTCAGAACAGACATGACTCTTTGTGACCCCATAGGCTGCTCTGTCCATGGAATTTTCCAGGCAAGAATATTGGAGTGGGTTGCCGTTTCCTACCTCATGGGATCTTCCCAGGGACTGAGCTTGCCTCTTTTGCATCTCCTGCATTACAGGCTGATTCTTTACCACTATGCCACTTCTTATTCCTTGTAGAGATAAGTGAATGTACCCTGTTGTTGTCTGCATACTTGGGAAGAGACCCCTGAGCTACTGTGTAGGTTCATATTTACATGTCCAAGTAATATTCTATTTTTTTTAAATTATTTTATATTGGAATGCCATTGATAAAAAATGCATTAGTTTCAGATGTACAGCAAAGTAATTCAGTTATACATATACAAGTTACTCTTTTTTCCCATTATTGGAAGAATTCAGATTATTACAGATTTTGGCCAAAGTTATTATTAGATTATTATAGAATATTGCCTAGAGTTCCTTGTGTTATGCAGTAGGTCCTTGTTGGTTACCTGTTTTAAATATAGCAGTGTGTACATGTCAATCCCAAACACAATTTATCCCTCTTCCCGCCCTTCCCCTCTGGTAACTGTAAGTTCCTTCTCCAAGTCTGTGAGTCTTTATTTTGTAAGTGAGTTCATTTGTATCATTTTTCTGGATTCTGCACATAAGCAATATCATATGATATTTGTCTGTCTTTGTCTGACTTTCTTCCCTTATTAAGATAATCTCCAGGTCCATCCATGTTGTTGCAAATGGCATTATTTCATTCTTTTTAATAGAAGCCTGCTATTTTAAATACAAAGATCTGACTTCTTATTGTATCTGTTATGTTTTCAAGAAGACACACTAAAAGAGGGAGTGGTGAGTAAGAAGCACCTCTCTCCTTTAAGAAAATTTAGTAATTCAGCTTTAGGAAAGCAACTGGCATCACATGTAACAACAACAGAGACCCAGATTTTGTAGACACTGGAAGCATAATTAGGAAGAATTCTCAGTACATCCACAAACCACCATATGCAAACTGAGAATCACTGGCCTACAGAGGTATGGTCAATTTGTAATTGTGGAATTTAAGGTCTTTTATAATCTGCTACGGAGAAGGCAATGGCACCCCACTCCAGTACTCTTGCCTGGAAAATCTCATGGATGGAGGAGCCTGGTGGGCTGCAGTCCATGGGGTCGCGAAGAGTCGGACACAACTGAGCGACTTCACCTTCACTTTTCACTTTCATGCACTGGAGAAGGAAATGGCAACCCACTCCATTGTTCTTGCCTAGAGAATCCCAAGGACGGCGGAGCCTGGTGGGTTGCCGTCTATGGGGTCACATAGAGTCAGACACGACTGAACTGACTTAGCAGCAGCAGCAGCATAATCTGCTACCAACTTACTTGTAGTCATGTTCCCATCCCTTTATCCTTACACAGTGCCCTTCAGAATATAGAGAAGGACTGCCCAGGCTAAGATGAACCAGAACACAGAGGCCATCCCAGTGACTGGGGAGATACCCAAAGAATGGGGATAATTTGATGTCACTCATCGTTCTGATAGTGGAATTAAACAATACAGACAACAATCATGCAGAACATATGTAGTTGGGCAATCTGCCAATCATTTGTTGAATGCCTGTTATTGATATATCTCAGGGACTTGTTATTGTTTAGTCGCTAAGTCCTGCCCAACTCTTTGCAACCCCATGGACTATAGCCCATCAGTCTCCTCTGTCCATGGGATTCTCCAGGCAAGAATCCTGGAGTGGGTTGCCATTTCCTTCTCCAGGGGATCTTTCCAATCCAAGGATCAAATCTGTGTCTCTGGCATCTCCTGCATTGGCAGGCAGGTTCTTTACCATTGAGCTGCCAGGGAAGCCCATCTCAGGGAGTGAAAGTGAAAGTGAAGTTGCTCAGTCGTGTCCAACTCTTTGCGACCCCGTGGACTGTAGCCTACCAGGCTCCTCTGTCCATGGGATCCTCCAGGCAAGAATACTGGAGTGGGTTGCCATTTCCTTCTCCAGGGGATCTTCTCAACCCAGGGATCGAACCCGGGTCTCCTGCATTACAGACAGATGCTTTAACCTATGAGCCTCTGAGCCACCAGGGAAGCCCCAAAGCAAGTGCTAATAACAGAATCAGTCAGCATCAGGAGTTCTAACAAAAGAGGCAGAAACTTAGTCTTTGGGGCTATATTATTTTCGAAGAGCTCTCTGTTGGCTACAAAGTCAGAGAGGCAAAGAGTTTTTTGGTCTAATAGAAGAGAGATCTTTCTAAAAACTGGAGTGCCATGTAGGAGACAGAACTTTGAGAAATTCAAGAAAAAGTCAGGAAGCCCTTATTGACAATAACTAATGGAGGATTCGAGTACCAGGCTTAGTGGTGGACTGGTTTTCTCTAAGGTTTCTGCTACTCCCAGGAGTCAAATGGGATATTGTAGCAGCCAGTGCCCATGTAGGACTCTGAGCTAAGAGGACAGTGAAACACAGGCTGTTTTGGCTGGCTGCTATAAGATCATTCCCTGCAATACAAATATTCCCATGCCCTAGCAACTGTTCACTAGAAAAGTGATTTCTATGATTTCCCTTTATGATCTTTTGCCATGGTGCTGGCTCTATGAAGGCACTGATGATGCTAGACCTCATACACTGTCAAACTTCTAGGCGCCATGCATGGCACAGAAGACTTGTAATGAATTTCTTGTATCCACCTTTGTATGTGTCCTTTGACTTTAGCACCTTCCTTGAGGTCCTTGCCTCCCATTCTCATCCTACCCTGTTGTCTAGGTCTCTTGTCTTTGGCTATGATTTCTGTCCTTATCACCCTCTGCACTGAATATTTATGTATAGTAGCCCATTACTGAAAACTTAAAAAAAAAAACAAAACTGTATTAAACAGTTACTTGAGAACAAGTAAACATGAGTAAAACTTATCTAGCCATACACTTGCCTTCTATTAATATATATTTACTTCCCCAAGGTAAAAATCATCTAACATTTGGTTAGCATTTTTCTAGGTTTCCTTTGTGATTTGGGGTTTTAACAAGTGAGTAAACATCAGATAAATTACTGTCAAATCACTTATTTTTATCTATAGGCAAGAATATGCTCAGTCAGTTGTGCCCAACTTTCTGTGGTCCCATGGATTGTGGCCTGCCAGGCTCCTCTATCCATGGGATTTTCCAGGAAAGAATACTGGAGTGGGTTACCACTTCTTCCTCCAGGGAATCCTCCTGAACTACGGAACCCACATCTCCTGCATTGGCAAAAGGATTCTTTACTTTCTTTACCACTGTACCACCTGGGAAGCCCATAGACAGGAAAGGGAACCTTATTTGATCACTGCCATTTCCCTGACTTAAACTTTAAGCATCCTAATAATAAATATAATTAATTCATTTAGAAATTATTAAATTTCAATTCTGAGTCACAGTGGTTTAATTTGTGGGAAAGGAGAAAGAGGAGGTTGCAAATTGAGGTCATTGCCTTGCATTTAGGAAGTGCTCAATGAAGGTTAGCTATCTTACTGGTGAGGATGACAAAAATTATGAGAGTGACATAAATATTACTAACAGTATGTTTTCTGTATCAGAATATTTTGAAATCATTGGAGATTAACAACCAGAATACAAAGCACCAAGTAAGATATATCAAAACAAACAGAAAAATGTAAGGTGAATAAAAGGATTGAAATACCAAGAAAAGGGGTTTGTGTGACTAGGAGTCTACCTGTTTGAGTTTTTACTTAAGAGTGACCTTCCTGAATATTCATTGGAAAGACTGATGCTGAAGCTGAAGCTCCAATACTTTGGCCACCTGATGAGAAGAACTGACTTTTTGGAAAAGACCCTAATGCTGGGAAAGATTGAAGGCAGGAGGAGAAGGGGACAACAGAGGATGAGATGGTTGGATGGCATTACTGACTCAATGGAGATGAGTTTGAGCAAGCTCTGGGAGTTAGTGACGGACAGGGAAGCCTGGCGTGCTGCAGTCCAGGGGGTCTCAATGAGCTGGACACAAATGAGCAACTGAACTACTAACCTGAAGCACAGAGTCTAGATTCCTTAGACTTGATGTGGTGTGGACAGTTGGTACACAGGGGAATTGGGGGCAAAATCAGGTTTTAAAGGCTGTGAACTAGGGTTCCTGTGACTGTGCCTAACTATGGGAAAGATTTGGAGAAGCTGGAAGGTGAGAAAGATCTGGCTGAATCTTTCTGAAAGGGAAAGGGGAAGATATTAGAGTAAATATGCATTGCTTTTATAGGACAAAATAGTGAAATAAAATAAAGTAAGTGCAACAAAGATATTTCAGGAAACTAAGTTCTGGGATACTGAGTGTGTGCTGAAATATTCCTATTATGTAGAGACTGGTGTGCTTTACTAGAGAAGTTTTTCTTCTAAGATGTGCCAACTGTTTGGATGTATATATATTGAACCATTTAATATATTCCAACCACCATGTTTAATTTCAGGGTTTTGGAAAAATATATCTATGGTGTTTGAAGCAGTACATGTTGTAAATTAGAATATAGGACTGAAATATATATATATATATATATATGAAAACTGAACAGTTGAAGTGCTGACTCTGTCAGCTTCCTTACATTGGCAAGACAATGTTATAAAACAATTTTTTTTCTTTTTATCTTCAAAAAACGATCTGACACATTCCAAAATGGAATGAAAACCATTAACAGATTTCCGGGTCCTCCAATAATGAATTTCTGGCATCAAGCTGTGGCATTAGGGAAGTGAGGGTTAATCATTGTGTCATTGGTGTCCACAGATTTCATAATTTAGACTTTGTGCAAGTGGAAAATTGTAATCTTCAACTGCCTTTTGCCACACTGCTGAGTAGCAGCACAGTCAAATATGACAGATATATTGTAGATGAAAAAGCCTGTTTACCTGGGGCAAACAAAGCTTATCTTTTAAGACCCTGTTTGAAGAGTGCACAGAATTTCTAGGGAAAGGAATAGTCTGGAGGATGGATATGCTCATGTGCTCCTATGACATTTGTTTTCTCCACATAATGTCCGTGGGATGTGATGGTAAATTCAGATTATCTGTTCCAATAGACACATTCAATTTAACACTCAATATGATTCATTGCTATCCCATACCCTGCTTCTTCTAAGTTCTTTTAAATTACCAAAGTCTCTTATATGTAAGCTGCACTGACCAGTTTTTATTTTAGGAGTATGAGGAAAACATCTCTTTCCAAATATGGGGAAATTTCTACCATTAGATATAGATTTAATTTACTATCAAACTGCATGTTAAAAATGACAATGATCTGGATAAAAACAAAAGTAAAATCCACTAGAGATTACTTGTACTCATTGTGACTTTTTAAAATCAAATTCATTAAATAATATTTAATTAGACGTTAGGAAAAGGAAAGATCATTCAGAACTGAGAGAGAAGTTTCAGTGCGTTGTCACAAAAGAGTAGCATCTTAGATAAATGTAAATATCTACAAGTTAGAGTGGGAAGTTGTATGCGGCAGCAGAAAATGAAGGCACAGAATGGTTTGAACATATGTATCTCACTCTTTGTAAATTAGTCTGAAGCTACTCTGCATGATCTAACTGCAGTGCAAACAAATGTTCCATTCAAGGTGATCAAATCGGTAAACTCAGATTAATGGACTAAAACGAAAAAACTAGAGATTATGGTAACTGCTCAGAACCTTGCATGCCCTTGTCAATTTAATTAAACAATTTATCTTGTTTACTCAGATATATTGATTTCAAGCTAGAAACATGTACCTTCTAATTTTGATTACGTAAAATGCCAGGGTTAATGTGAAAGAAAAGAACTATCTGTGATGCAGTCCTATTCACCAGACTCTTGTTGTGTTGAATTTTCACAACAGTCCTCCAAAATAACCCAAATGCTTGTTCAATGTGAAATAAATTGTAATTTAGAGAGTATGAAAGAACTTTTCTGAGGACATGTGACTATTAGTGGGGGATTTGGGATTCAGAGTTCTGTGAAGACCCAAACCCTTTCACTTCCTCTAAATCATTCTACCCGGCAGTAAAGATGCCTGTGTTGGATGGATGCAGACGCATTCATTGATTTTGTTATAGTGTGACTGGGTAATGAGATAACTTGATAAATGGATGTGGAGGTTAGTTTAGAAGTTTGTTTTGAAAATGTATAGTTAATAACTTGTAAATTGTGTGTAAATATTTCTGCACTTATTATTTGTGTGAGACGAGACATGACAGAATAGGCTGGGAAAATCTAGTTACCCATCCATCTCTGTGTAAATCAATGAAGACAACTGAAACAAAAGTGTACTTATTTCATCTTTGCTGAAAGGCATGTTTTTTTTACCAAATGTTAGTTCAATAATCTGATTTGTAAAGCTTAGAAATCTTGCTCTATATAATTATTCACCTGGAAAGATCTCCTTTTCTTTCTTTCTCTCTTTCTTTGAAAAGTTATGAGAGAATTGAGAATCTCTCTTATGCCATCTGAAAGTGAAAGTGAAAGTCGCTCAGTTGTGTCCCACTCTTTGTGACCCCATGGACTATATAGTCCATGGAATTCTCTTGGCCAGAATACTGGGGTGGGTAGCCTTTCCCTTCTCCAGGGGATCTTCACAATCCAGCAATCGAACCCAGGTCTCCCCCATTGCAGGCAGATTATTTACCAGCTGAGCCACAAGGGAAGCTCTTTGAAGAAGATTATGCCATGAAGAATATGCCATTTGAAAAATATTACAAATGAAAAAAAGATGGCTCTTGGAGTTATTTTGGTGCTAATGAAAGAGTGTGGGTTTTTGAGTCAAGCACACCTATGTTCAAACATAAATAGTTTTAAGATAGTTTTAAGTTATATCACCTTAAACAAATCACTTAAACTGTCTACTTTTCCATGCCTTAATTTGTAAAATGGAAGCAGTCATATCTTCTCACAGGTCTGTGGTGAAAATTAGAGGAGATAATGAACACAGAATCATTTAGGCCAGTATTTTGAACATAGTAAATACACAGTATAACTTCCCTGGTGGCTCAATGGTAAAATAAAATAAAATAAAATAAAAATCCACCTGTTCAAGTTTGATCCCTGGATCGGGAAGATCCTCTGGAGGAGGAAATGGCAACTCACTCCAGTATTCTTGCTAGAGAAATCCCATGGACAGAGGAGACTTCAGACTATAGTCCATGGAATTGCAAAAGAGTCGGTCCTGACTTAGCAACTAAACAACAACAGCAAAGTGCAAAGTAAATGCTAGTACTTTTATCTATCACTAAAACTACCATCACTATTATTGCTACAGTCACAACTAGGAAAATTAAAATATCCTTTTGAAGCCTCAGATTCCTCTTTATTTATTTAAAAATTGGTATATAGTTGACTTACAACATTGTGTTAGTTTCAGGTGCCCAGCAAGGTGATTCAGTCATGCATATACATATATTCACTCTTTCTTGGATTATTTCCCACATAGGTTATTCCGGGATATTGAGTAGAGTTCTCTGTGCTATACAGTAGGTCCTTGTTGGTCATCTATCTTACACATAGATTCCTCTCTTTTAAGTGAGGCTTAAATGAGAAAGTATATGTAAAATATTCATCACAACACAGAGCCTTAATAAATGTGAATGACTCTTCTCAATCCATTTTCATCCAGATACCCTTTTGTCATCAAGTAACTGCCCTTTGTTAGGCTTGGGACTGCAGACAGTCAAAACTGATATAACCTACAGAGCCCTGGCATTTCAACATGGTCTGTAAGTTTTCTGGGGAGATCCACATTCTCAAATTTATCTTCCTTCACCAAAGCAGTCACCAAGTGTGGGAACTTTATCCACACTCAGTCTGATGAGATAACAGTTAGCTTTCTGCTATACTAAATAGACTGCCTTATTGGGATGACAGTATCCCAAGTATATTGAAGTCAATCATATAACTTTACATCAACTTCTCTTAGAGGTTATTGTTTTAACCTAATCAGTGCTCTTTAAATGTAATGTGTACACACATCGTCTAGTGATATTGAGGAAATGAAGCTTCAGTTTCAGTAGGTCTAGGCCATCAGAGGTTCTGAATTTTGAAGGTCCCAGCTGATGAAGACACTGCATGATCACACTATAGGAGAGTCCCAGGGGCTTGCAGATGGTGGTTACTGAACACACCCTCTATTTAGACTAAATACTGCTAAAGGAAAGTATTAGCAGACCTTCCTTTTCAGTCATATATTCCTTCCGCAGAGCTCTGTGTCTGCTCTGAACCCTCTCTTTAAAGTGAAGGCACTTAAAGTAAAAATTCTAACTTCTCCTCAAATAAATCATTTATATTTGTATCTAAAAAATCTTTGACCTGTGTTTTTGCTATTCTTTTTAGTATCCTCTCCTCTTCTCAACTTGGCAAACTCCTTCTTGTCCTTCCAGATCCAGTTCAGGTTTCTCTTCTAGGAACTTTCCCTGGTTCACCTCCTTCCCCAAACAGTACATTTTTGCATGTTGCACATGTAAGTTTAGCAATTATCCTTTTCTTTTGTAGTTTATTATATTTTATAATTTTTTCTCTTTTTTTTTCAATGTTATAATCTTGGTGATAATAGAACACCATAAGGGAATATCAGATCCAACTCCAAGCACCTGATGCTGTCTTCGCAGACACTAGGCACTAAAAAATTTAGGAGACTGAAGCTTATAGTAGAACAAACAGAGTCTGTTGGAAGTGGGCAGGCCTGAGTTTGAATTCTTGCCCTTCCAAGATCAATGTAAAGGTATACAAGTAGCCTAACTTTTCTTGACCTCTGTCTTCACATATGAAAATTAAAATACTTCATCTTACTCTATAGTAAGGATTATATGAGAAAACATCTGTGTTGCATCTAGCCCCAGTACCTAAGAAGTAACCAATAAATGTTAATATCATGGTTAATTATTATTCTTAGTATTATTGAACTGTTTTGAGAAGTACCTCAAATCACATCAACAGATATTTGAATTCAGCTCTTCCTCTTTAATTTTAGACTGAGTGAGTTAATGTTATATTTATTTAATCATGGTCTCACAGTGTCCAACGTTATTATTAGGACTCTCAAATTTTCATAGAATAAGAGCTATCGAAACAAAAATGAACTATGCAAATGCATGTTATCTTGCATTTCACAGATTAGGCCCTTGAAAGATGTTTTTGAACTAAGTCATGAGAAAGCTTCCTTTGAGCAAAACTTCTTACATATAAGCAACTTTATGACTGAGAGCATTCTGTATTTCCAAGGTCAGCCATTTACTAAGCTACTTAACTTGCAACTTAGGATATAGTCTGCTGTGTCTGCTATTCTTTTCACTGCTGCATTTATGCCACAATTCCTCCTGTTCCATCTGGCCAAGAATTTGCCTGGGATGTTGTCTCCCTCCCCGTGTCTCACTCTTTGCAGCAGAGATAAATGGATTAAGAACACGAAATAATTGGAGCACATCAAGTGGAGAAGACAATCCCTTTCCATAGAGTTGCCTGCATTGATTGCAGTTTGAATGCATGATGACTTCTTTCCCATGAGGGTGAAAAAGAAATAGTTTATAAAATACCCAGGAAGTCTCTGAAGGAAGGAAACTAATTAATGGCATTATTATCTTAAGCACAGCAAAGATTATTGAAAAGTTTCCTGTTACTCAAAACACTTTAGAAAATAAATTATGATTACCTTGGATACTGTAATTTAATGAATCTTCTATTGATTTCTTGTGTGTTTACAGAGAGGTTTCAGACTTTATTTTCAACAATTTACATAGCCCTTGAATGAGAAGCCTCCATAGACAGTGGAAGGAGAAGCCGTTTTCTGATATTGCAAGCCAAGAATTTGAAACAAGGGGAAAAAAATCAGACCTGTCCTGAATATAGTGTTTCTCTAAAATATATAGCTGTAAATGGATTGACTGACTTGAAGGGGGTTGTACATGTCCAGACGTCCTAGGCAATGTCACAATTTTTAGCAAGGCAGTAACAGCAATTGACATTCCAGTTGCTTTGTATCCTTAACAATACGTAATATTTTGGAGTTTTTTTATTTCACCTCTTTGCTCTGTATATAAATGTGTTTTGTCTTAGATTTAATTTATATTTCCATCACCATGTCTCCTTATGTATTATGGCCATTTGGATCCCTTTACTTTTTTTCTTTGAGTGCTTCTTTGAGTCTTCTTCCCATTTTTCTCTTTGGTTACCAGGTTTTTTCTTATTGATTAATAATACTTCTTTATATTCAAAATATCTGGCCGTGTGTATAAGTGTATGTTGGGAATATAGTATGATTTCTACTTTCACTGGGTTTCTGATGCTTTTGGTGATTGAAGGTAATTATGGATTTTAATGTAATGCTTACCTATGTTTTCCTTTCTTTTCCATTTTAGTTTGTGCTTTTGGGATTGTGTATAAGAGGTCCATCTCAACCTTTAATTTTTGAAAGTATACTCCTACATCACTTTCAAAAACTTTTGGATTTTCGCTTTTTGTATTTAGATCTTTAATACACCTTGAATTAAATTTTCTTGCTGTGCTAGTTATAACAATGAGGCCCAATTAGGAGACTGAAATCAGACAGTTTTTCTTAGCAATTCTTTATATTAAATTATTTTAACTAGACATTAACTACATCCCACATGTAATTATGTGACTAGAGAAACAAAACAACCAAAAATACCTTGAATTATCACAGAGGTGGCGGCTGCAATAAGCAGCTGTCATATATATTTTTCATTATATGATCTGGGAAACAAAGGGAGAGATTATTGTTATTAATATTTGCTCTCTTAGAGGAAGGGATCCCAGTGCTGAAACTCAGTGGAGGAGGTTCTGCACAGTTGGTTCTGAAGTGTCTGTGGCTGAAGTGTCTGAAGTGTCACTGGCTACCGGAGCCATGGTGTCCAAGGAGAGAGCAGTGAGGTTCTGCAAGTGTTGAAAAACCTGTATTTAACTACCATGATGGGGAGGAGCTACCTCTGCTGGTTGACCCTCACAAAAGTAGAAAGCAGACTGGAAGCCAAAGGGAAGCCATGATTTTGAGCTGCTTCAGTTTTCCAAACTTCTGTCTCTGTCTCCCCAGTTTAGTGAAATCACTGTGTTCTGCTTGAGATACACCAGCCATGGTTCAGAAGGCATCTACAGGTGGAAAGCCAGAACAATCAGCAGGCTAACCTCATTTGATTCCCCTCAAGTTTCCACTGTCAGTGATCACAGTTCTGCACTGCTTGACTTCCAATGTCTGATAATATTTGTTTTTTAGTTGTATGTAACAGGAAGGGTAGGTCCCAGGTAACCAAACATGGTTAGAAGCAAAGCTTTTCGTATCTTTGATTCTATCCAATTTTTATTCCTGATTAAGAAAAATTTTTGCAAGTTTTACATTATTACTTTATTCTTATAGCTGGTATAATTCCCTGACATAGTTTGTTATATATTTTAATTATATAATATAATATAATATAATTTTATTTTTAAATGGAATGTAATGCAACTGATTAGTAATGTTTTTGCTGGTGACAAACTCTCTCTTTTGTTTGGTTGTCCAGAAATGTCTTTATTTGCTTCAGACTTAAAAGATAATTTCATTGGAATATAAATTCTAGCCAAGAATCTTTTTTCTTTAACCTAATGAAGATACTGTTCTACTTTCTCTACTTTCAGTGGCTTCCATTGTTGCTATTAGTCTGTTATTTCTCTGGAGGTAATCAGTGTTTTTAACTGATGTTAAACTTTATTGCTTTTGAAGTTCCAGAGTTTACCTATAATAAACCATGCACAGTTTTTCTTTATTTTTTTACTTGGAATTCTTTTAATTCTTAAATCTGTGCTTATTTCATCCTTTTTGTTATTTCTTATCTGTTAAGTCTAAATGTTGCCTCTATTTTGTTCCCTCCCTCTTGTCTTTTGGAAACTTTGAATGTATGTTAGATCCTCTTTATTTTCCATGTCTATTTTTCTTCATTTTTCTCATGTTATTTGATCTCTGCTGAATTCTAGATAAGTCCTGTTCCTTATTTCCAGTTTACTATGTTTCTCTTTAGCTATTTCTAATCTGATAATTCAATCTAGTTTTAAAATCTTGATTTCTTTTTTCACTCAAGCAATTATGTTTTTCCCCAAAATACTAGGTTGTATTTTGTGATGCCATGTTACATACAGATACTTTCTAGCTTGACTTTTTTTCTTTCTTAAAAACATAGTAAGCTACATTAAAAACAATGTCTGAAATCGGAATTTGTGCTTATTTTTCCACTGATGACACTTATTCATAGAAACTTATTTTCCTGTGTGCTTCATGTGCATGTGTATACTGGAGATTTTCTTTAGAAATTACTGGTGTAAATTATTTTGCCAATTTGTGAGGACTTCAGTGAAAATGGCTTTTTAAATTTTAGTTACCTGGAGTTCTGAGTGCCTGGAAATCTTTAAATTCATGCCTTGAAACTACTTGGCCCATTCAGGTGAATTTAAACTACATCCATGTTAGAGAAAGATTTGGTATTATGACTTTTCAGGGAATTTTATTTTCCCTTTGCTAATCAGCTCCACTAGTTTTTCATGCTGTTCCCTTGAATGAAGAATGGTGGTTTTATTTTCCTCCTTACAATTTATCTCAAATATTTAGCTATTTTCAGGTCTAGTTTCCTTTTAAAGAGACTACATTTAACAGTTTTAAACTTGGGTAAGCTCTGGTCATCCAAGCCAAAGTTCAATTTTATTGTGACTGGCGAGATTTCTTAGGGTACAGATGACTTCCCTGATCAGTTTACCACTTCATATAGTCTCATTTATCTAGATATTGGCCTGACAAATCCTTTTTATCATCTCTACTCTACAGTGCTTTTAAGAAGATTTTTAAATATACATTTCCCTTAGTTTTATACTAATACTTTATGTCGTGTGCTTGTTCAGTCACTAATTCATGTCCGACTCTTTGCAACCCCATGGACTGCAGCACGCCTGGTTTGCCCATCCTTCAGTATCGCCCAGAATTTGCTCAAATTCACATCCATTGAGTTGGTGATGCTATCTACTCATCTCATCTTCTGCCACCCTCTGCTCCTTTTGCTGTCAATCTTTCCCAGCTTTTAATATTTTTAATGAAAAAGGTGGTCTGAATTGCATAGTTTGGCACATCCCCTAAAGCAGAGGTACCCTAGATAGACTTTCATGGGATATGAATTCTCCTTTGTTTAAAATCTATACCTTTGTATTTTTGACAAGTA
This sequence comes from Cervus canadensis, assembly GCF_019320065.1. Taxonomy (NCBI): domain Eukaryota; kingdom Metazoa; phylum Chordata; class Mammalia; order Artiodactyla; family Cervidae; genus Cervus; species Cervus canadensis. The sequence goes on along the minus strand of NC_057393.1, from coordinate 52,043,802 downwards.
AATTCTTCTTAGTTGACATCTTTTGCCTTTAAACATATAGCTATTTCAACGATTGGGGGGAAAAAAGACTTTGGGGCAGATAATTTCATTAAAATTTCCTTTTCAACTGTATCTTTTCAGGATGCTTGTACTAACAACATCTTACTGTGCAATTTTTTTTTTTCAAAACAGTTAATAACTGTTGTTTGTTCTTTCCCTTACAATTCGTCTTTAGAAGATAACTCGAGTTATATGAAAACTTGTGTTTAAATTAACCTAGTCTTAATGTTAATGAAGCAAATGAATATGTAAATACAAGTAATAAGAGTGATAATAAATTCTGTATCCAAATATATGGATATTTCCCTATAGAATAAGGCTTGTTGTTGTTATTGTTCAGTCGCTCAGTCGTGTCCGATTTTTTGCAACCCCGTGAACTGGGGCATGAACTGCAGCATGCCAGCTTCCCTGTCCTTCACTATCTCCTGGATTTTGCTCAAACTCTTGTCCACTGTGTCAGCGATGCCATCCAATCATCTCATCCTCTGTTGCTCCCTTCTCCTCCTGCCCTCAATCTTTCACAACATCAGGATCTTTTCCAATGTGTTGACTCTTCACATCAGGTGGCCAAAGTACTGGAGCTTCAGCTTCAGCATCAGTTCTTCCAGTGAATATTCATCAGTTCTTCCAGTTGATTTCCTTTAGAATTGAATGGTTTGATATCCTTGCTGTCCAGGAGAAGTCTTGGACGTCATCTATTCTCTAAGTTTAGCCATCCAGGGTCGGGCATGAAATTAATGGCAATTTCCAGTTTATATGATAAACTTTGTTTACCAACATAGTAGTCCAAAGTCAATATGCTTATGAAATGGTTATTTATTGAAAGAGGTCATTTCTGACCATGAAGACCCACTGTTATTTCTTGGCATTGTCAATAGTATCTTGTTCAGACAAACATTTTGTCTTCTTCCATAGATGATATTATTTGTGGTAATATTGATTGTTAATGTCACTTAGCCCAGAGGACAGAGTACCTATATATAAGGTTCTGTAAAGAGTCGGTTTAGTGTGTGTGCAGAGTTCCAAGCTAAGCACTGATTGGTGAGTCCTTGGAAAACAAATATACATACATACACACACACACATACACACACACACACACACACACACATATATATATATAGGAGAAGGAAATGGCAACTCATTCCAGTACTCTTGCCTGGAAAATCCCATGGATGAAGGAACATAGTAGGCTACAGTCCATGGGGTCACAAAGAGTTGGACATGACTGAGCAACTTCACTTTACTTCACTCATATATATATAACCCTTGTCTCTTATTTAAGGAAAAAAATAAGATCCTTGTCTTTTTTATTTAAAACATTTGTCCTAATGATATTGCTTTCATGCTAGTGTAATAATTGTGATAAACTAATAGGTGATAAATAAAATGTAATTGAGATTCATTGGCACTATGGATCCAATAATAAGAATTGGTGGAAGAGGATAACAAAGGGAGCTTCAAGGAAGACACATATGTGTGATACAATGTAGGCTGAAATGTGAGCATGAGAAAGACCAGCAACTTGGAGAACCCAAGGAGAACGATAGGACAAGGAATATCTTACCTGTGTCTATTGTGGGAAAGATATGAGCCTGTCCTAGGTATAGACCGAAGGAAAATGTGTTTGGAGGATAATGAGTGAGAATCAAGTTGCCTTGAAAGAGAGACCTGTTGTTGGATTAGGCAGGTCCTTTCAGACTCTGGTATGAAATCTGTCAGAAAATGGAGAGGTATCTGGAGAGTAGAAATAGATCCATCAGTTACAAAGCTAACATATTCTGGCATGAAAAAGTTGACATGAACCTGAACCAGTGTGGTTTCCATGGAGATGCATCTGATGAGTTTATTATGATTTGGGAAAATTGGCTAAGCTCCTTGAGCCTCATGGTCTTCCTCTAGAAAATTAGAGATAGCTCCGTAATAATTAAACTCCATTTCAGACTGAAGTCTCTGAGTTCAGTGGGCCATAGGCAAGTAAACACAGGCTAAGGACTTCTGAGTTCAGATCAAAATGTTTTAATTTTTTGCTACTATTGCTAAAGATTTTTATTCTCAAATTTGTCCTGGAATATCCAGTGAGAGGAAGGGTAAAATGTAGCTTTAGGGATATTTTATAGAATGGTGATTTCTTAAACATATTAAAAAAAAAATAGAACTCTATATCCTGTTCTGTTGCTAGAGAACTATTTGTTTTACAGAACCACTGGGTGGCTCCTGTTATGTTCTTTGTTTTGATTTGTTTTGTTTTGTTCTGTTATGTTCTTTGGAAGGCAGATGGTATCCCAGTAAAACATCAAATGTGGCCTTTGGGCAGGCATGAGACCCAAAGAAGTTTGAGACTCCCATGAAATCTCATTGCCACCTTCTTTTATAAGCATGACTTATAAGTATTTCCAACTATTGGTGTTGACAGTGAAGGTCTGGAGTTATTCCAGGTGTCTAAACATTTGGATGACACTATTGCTTTTTTTAAAATTCTTAAATTTTAAATTATTCATTTATTTTTGGCTGTGCTGGATCTTCATTACTATGCAGGGAGCTACTCTCTAGTTGTGGTGCATTGGCTTCTTGTTGTGGAAGCTTCTCTTGTGGTAGAGCAAAGGCTCTAGGGTGTGTGAGCTCAGGAGTTGTGGTGCAGTTTGTAGAATCATTCCCACATCACATGTTGGCAGAGGATAGACAAGATGGTAGACAGTAAGTCAAGATTCTTCTCAGGGACCCACAATTGCTATAAGGAGTGTAGCTAAAGGAAGCCCTACTTAAACCTGATAGAGACTTTTCAGAGTTTTACTTTCTAGAAAAGACTTTCCATTTGAAGATGTTGTCTCACATTTCTGACTTTGAGAGTTGTCATGTGCCGTTGGCACATCATTTCAGAGTAGCTAAACAGGAGGAGAAAAGAGAACCATTATTGAATGGCAAACAGAAACTTAGACACAAATGATGTAAGCGGTCTGATAGGGCTTCTGGAACCAGGGAACAAAATTAGACAGTCTCATCTTCCTCTTTAGATGATCCTAAGTGTTTCTGATAGAGTCTGCTGTAGGAATGTTTAGTACATGATTTAGGTAATCTCTCAGGCATAATATAAAAATGTTATATTTGTTTATAACATTTTCAGTTCCTATTTGGCTGATGCTGATCATTTTATTTTTGAAGTATTTCTTCTCATTTTCTACTTACACTTGAAAGACTCAAGCTCCCATTTTATTTCAACTTTTCTTTGCTTTAATTTGATGGAATTACAGCTCTCCTTAAGACAGCTGCCAAGGCCCTAATTGGTTGTCAGACAAAAATGTCAAGGGAGGAAGTCACTATCTCAAAACATGTTTTAACCTCTTTCTTTTCTGAATGTTTGCAATACCTTTCCAACAATTTCTTTCCTTCTAATCCTGTTCAGCTTACAAATGAGACATTTGTCAAAGTACAGGGAAATATAAATGTTCTAAAAATGAAATTACATCTAATTTTGACTTATTTAGGTGATACATTGACCTATTTATTTTCATTACACTTGAGATATAATAGTTGCATTTTCAGTAACACCAATTTGAACAAATAATTTTTAAATCATTCAGTAAAGCAAGCTGATAGTCCTGCATACCTTCTTTGTGCTCGAGTATTTACTGAAATCATCATAACATCTCACAACAAGATCAGCAAAGTGTTATTTATCTACCTAAGACTCGGAGGCTGCCATACATCCAAGTGACATGATTATATGTAGCAGAGCTAAGACTTCAACGCGACTACAATGTGGAACTATGATGCAGTTTCTTCTGTCTCTGGAACTTAATTAAAGTGTGGTCCAGACTCGCAATATCAGCATCATGCAGGAACTTATTAGAAATGCAGAATCTCTAGTACCACCCCAGACCAAATGGCATCAGAATCTTTCTTTTAATAAGATCTCAAGGAATTCTTTTAATTTCATGGCTGAAATTCAAAGATGCTTGCTCCTTGGAAGAAAAGCTATGACCAACCTAGTCAGCATATTAAAAAGCAGAGAGATTGCTTTGCCAACAAAGGTCTGTCTAGTCAAAGCTATGTTTTTTTCAGTAGTCATGTATGGATGTAAGATTTGTACTATAAACAAAGCTGAATCCCAAAGAACTGATGCTTTTGAACTGTGGTGTTGGAGAAAACTCTAGAGTTCCTTGGTCTGCAAGGAGATCAAACCAGTCAATCCTAAAGGAAATCAGTTCTGAATATTTATTGGAAGGACTGGTGCTGAAGCTGAAACTCCAATATTTTGGCCACCTGATGTGAAGAACTGACTCATTGGAAAAGACCCTGGTGCTGGGAAAGATTGAGGGCAGGAGGAGAAGTGGGCGGCAGAGGATGAGATGGTTGGATGGCATCACCGACTCAATGGACATGAGTTTGAGAAAGCTCCAGGAGTTGGTGATGGACAGGAAAGCCTGGCGTGCTGCAGTCCATGGGGTTGCAAAGAGTCAGACACAACTGATGGCTGAACTGACTGGATGAATCCTGTGCATAAGACTGAGAAACGCTGATTTATGCAAGATATCTCTGAAGCAGGGTGTTTGTTTTTTTTTTTCCTTTTCTTTTCCTATTTCCTATCTTCTGTAAATGCAAAGAAAAACATGACGTACTTTAAACAAGTTTATTTCCTTACAAAACACATTTAATTTTTATAAGAACATTCTTAGGGTATCTCAGCACTAGTCCAATTATTTTTCTTTCTTTACTTTTCTCTCAGACCATTTCTTTTCTTCTTCATCTTCTAACATCTTTTAAAATATTCTCCAGTAAATTAACTCTCATTGTTATAAGGTGGAGTGGATCTGGTGTTTTCTGTTTGTATTATGAGGAATGAACAGTTTTAGATTAAGCCATACATTTCAATTCATTTTTCATGTTCCTTAAGTAATTGCTGTTTACTATAATTGCTGTTTACAAACTTTGAGCATGATTATTTGTACATGTAGTAAAATGAAAAAAAAAATCAAGAGGTTATTTTGAATGAATACTTTAGAATTTCTTTTTTTCATTTTAGCCATTTCTAGATTGTAAAACACATTTTCTGTGTGCAATGGGTATCACAAACTGAAATCAGAATGATACAAGATTAATTTGGATTATTTTACTAAATCACCCAGAAAATAAATATAACAATTGATTTAAATCTAGTAAAGAATTTGGCTTATTTAATTTTGCCAATTTGAATTGCTTATTATTTTTGATAGACAACATGACATTATAGAATTAAATATATATGTTGTTTGTTTCAACTTTATAATGTTCATACATTATACATACAGACATGTGTGTTCTTTCATACATTTTTTTATTTATTTTTTTCATTTATTTTTATTAGTTGGAGGCTAATTACTTTACAATATTGTAGTGGGTTTTGTCATACATTGACATGAATCAGCCATGGATTTACATGTATTCCCCATCCCGATCCTCCCTCCCACCTCTCTCTCTACCCAACCCCTCTCGGTCTAATCTTAGAATAAGAAGATATTTATAATTAAACCATATCTTGGTTTTTACAGAATACTTCATTAGTTTTTCTGCAAACAAAATATTCATCTACTCTTGATTAATAAATTTATACATGCTTAATTTTTTAAAAATCCAACTCAGAAGTGGAAGAACTAAGGTTATTTCAAAATTATGATTTTATCCTTTCAAAGGATGTCTATTGATTGTTTATACGTTGCATGTTTTTTTTGTTTTGTAATACAATGATGAAAAAAACATATGATCCCTGTCCTCATATAGTTGACAGTGCTATGGTAAGTGAGACATAAAACACTAAATTACTTCATCAGGAGTTGGTTCTACAGTAATGTATACTTTATAGTAGAAGAGTGATTTGTCTTGAGGTCTGAGGGTTAATGGAAGGTAAATGGGCTTGGACCTGAAGGGAGAGCAATATAGAATGATGACACATGGCTGGGGCAGCAATGAGAAGAGACAATGATAGGAAATGGAGCTGGACAGGTTGGCTGAGGCCAGTTTAAGGCAACACATAAGTCATGCAAAGAAGGGAACAAGCTATGAAAAGTCACTAAAGAACCTTCACCCATAATATTCAATATTTATTCAGTACATGCCAAACATTGTGCTGGTGATTTTATGTGTTGTACCATCTAATCTTCCATCTCAATTTTATATATGAGGGGAAGAAATGGTGACTCTTCCTGTGTGTTACACCAAGTAAAGCATCTGGGATTTGTACTCAGTATATGCTGTTTCTAACACTCACTCTGCTTCTTTGTAAATTATGAAATATAACATTTATTCAAAGAATAAAAATTATGTACATGTAAAATATAACCCAAAATATATATCTATTGTGCTCCCACCCACCCAGTTTAACATATCAGATCATTAGTAAAACAACTGAGGCTTCCATTATGCATCTCAAGAATCTTAATACTCTCCAGGGGGATAAATAGTGTTCTTAAATTTATACACATCTCCACAATATATGGTTTGTTTATTTATTTATCTATCTTTTATTGTGAAAAGAACACTTGACATCAGATTTACCCTCTTCACAAATTTTTAAGTGCATGATATAGTATGGTTGCCTATAGATACAATGCTATAGTGCAGAGCTCTGGAACTTATTTCTCTTGTAGGACCAAAACCTTATGTTTATTCATTAGCAACACCCCATTTCAGAAACTAATTTAAATAGCATAATACCTAACATCTATTTTGGTGACTTTTTAAAATTCAATTTTACGTTAGTGAGATTTATCTCTCTTCATTAATGTAGTTGTAGAGAACTTACCTTCCCATTTCATTTATATTTTAGCCTTATGATAGCTATTTTTTTGTTTCTTTTTGCCTTTATTGTCATTGTTGTTATATGTTTTATCTATGTTTCATCATGTAACTATGCAAAAGTTTTTCTATAATATTGATTGTATCTAGGATGTTATTTCTGGGTTTCAGTAAGTGTTCATATTAAATTTTAAAAGGTAATACTAAACAATTTTTCAAATTGATTTCACTGATTTACAATCCAATTCGTACATCTGCTTTCCATGACCTGGTGAATAAGTACTGAAAAAGAAATTGGGTCTGATCTAATAGGTTGTAAATAGCTTTCAATAATCCAATTAGTAGGCAGGAGTTTTCTTCTCTTAGAATATATTTACTTTTATGTTTCTTCTTCTGTGAAAAGCTCATGTGAGCTTTTGAAAGTTTTTCTTGTCAATTTATAGGTGTTCTTTTCATATACTGGATACTCATTCTTTTCTCAGGTAAATGCATTGCAAATTATTTTCCCGGTTTATGGCTTTTGCATTGACTATTTTTGATAAGCACAAGTTCATAATCGTATTGTAGTTAAGAGTTGTCAGACACTGCCTTTATTCTCTGTGTATTTTGTGTCCTTTTTAAGAGAAACAACGCTAGCCTGGAGGTCATGGATCCGTTCTGCTTTATTTTCTTTTAAAACTTTCAAAGATATGCTTTTTAGATTTAAAAATCAAACCCATTTGGAGTTGACTTTTGTGAATGAGTGTGTGGTGGATCAGCTGTGCTGTTTTTCTCCATGTGGATATTTTCGCTTAAGGATAGACTTCATTAATATGTGACTAAAGATACGAGATATGTGATATGTATCACATATCTTCTTTAGATATGTGACTGAAGAAGTGACTGCAAATGAAGCTGCTGAAGTAGTCCCAGGAAGAGAAACTGAGGGTCTAAATTAGGACAATGGCAGTAGGGTGAACAGTGTGACAAAAAGGATACTTTGAAGCCACAAATAACAGGACTTTGTATCTGATTCTAGTGGGCATGATTAACTTTCTGGTCTTTAGTTTTGTTTTTATTTTTTCCTTGAATTTTTATTTTTTTTTATTTTTTATTTTTTTTAAGAATCTTTTTTTTTTTTTTTTAATTTATTTATTTGGCTGTGTAGGGTCTTGCTTGCAGCACATGGGCTCTTTTGTTGCTCCTCATAGTACATGGACTTCCTTGCCCTGGGGCATGTAGGATCTTACTTCCCCAACCAGGGATTGAACCCACATCCTCTGCATTGCAAGGCAGATTCTTAACCACTGGGCCACCAGGGAAGTCCATATTTTTTCCTCGAATTTTTAAAATAAAACATGTTACTGCCCTACTATGGACTGTTGTCTCTGAGTTTCCTCTACTTTCAATGTTCTTCCTTTAAACATTTACAAGTCTCCTTTCCTCTCTTCCTGCAAGTCTGCTGAAATTCACTTTTCAACTGATGGCTCCTTTGAGTGTACTGTTTATAAAATACCAATATCTTCCTTCAGAGCATTGATATACCAGTCCCAGGCAATCTCTAGTTTCTCATGATTTACTACCATCTTGGCATGATTATTTTTATAGTGTCTGTGTATTTTCCCTCAATTTTAAGCTCTATGAGGGGAAAAGCTTCATCTGTTTGTTTACTGTCATATCACCAGGCCTACGCAAGTGTCTGTTAAATAGTCATTGAATAAACAAATGGGCAGAAAGTAATTTATGCCAATGAGATATATTCTCTTTTCTAAAAAGAGGGGGATTTTCTAGACCTAATGTTTTTGGAATCTTAACACATTTTCACTTTTCCTATAATGGCAGAATTCTGGGGAGGTGACAATGACCACATTAGGCTAAGAATCACCTTCCTCCCAGATCTCATGGTAATACTTATAAAACAACTTCAGAATAAAGATGACATGTAGAAGGAATCATTATGAATATCCCAGTTTGGCCTGCACTTGTCTGGATGAGTACATCCATCATCTTTATTACACATTGATAATAAAAGCAATGGTCTCTAAATTAACTGAATCTTTAGGGATAAAATAGAACTATGAACATTGATTGGCCTACATTTCAACACCTGCCTAGACTGAGGCAAACCCTTACTGTCTATTCTCCCTCCCTTCTCTGCCATGGAGCTGCATTTTCACCAGCAGTCTTCCACTGGACTGGCTTTGAAATGTTCAGTTAATGTGCTGTTTCTGTTTAAATCCATGCTTTAGAGAAGAAACCATGATAGATAATTAAATAAACACGTAAAGCTGCTTGTGTGTGGTATACCATGCCATCTTTGGTCACATTAGAGTTTGGTGAGCACGTTTTCCCCATTCTATACCTTAGGAACAGAAACTTTAAAAACTGACTTGGGTATTGGTATCTTCTCTGACTTAGATGACCCCTAACCAAATACCTAGCTCCTCTAGACCAGGTTATTTTCAAATATTCATGTGTCCATGCATTACCAGGAGATCCTGGAATGGTCTAAGATTCTGTATGTCTAACAAGCTCCCAGTTTATGTTGAAAAACCTAGTTAGTGTCCCATGCTTTCTAAAGCAATGTCTTTGGAGTTCCAGTCAAAATATAGAATATTATCAACCCAAATTTAAAGATGAGTTTTAAAAAAAATTATTGGAACAAACTAGGCAATGAAGAGGTAATCTTCCCTGGTGGCTCAGGCAGTAAAGAGTCTGCTTGCAATGCAGGAAACTTGGGTTCAATCCCTGGATCGGGAAGATCCCCTGGGGAAGGAAATGGCAACCCACTCCAGTACTCTTGCCTGGAAAATTCCATGGATGGAGGAGCCTGGTAGGCTACAGTCCATGGGGTCGCAAAGAGTTGGACACGACTGAGCAACTTCACTTTCACTTTCAGGCAATGAAGATGCTTAGGTTCAGAATAAAATCTACTTTGAAATATATTTTTATAGAGAATTAAATAAAATATCAGGATGAGATTTTTTTTCTTTTTATCCTAGATTAGATGAAAAATAATTGAGAGTGTGTAAAGCTATAGTGGAATGTGGACAAAATATAAATAAGACCTTTACTGTATATGGAAGAAAAGCAGACTCAACCTTGCTAAAAATCAAATTAGAGAACCAAAAGATGAATTTAAAAACATACTCAGGATGCAGAAGAGATGTCTCAGGGGATAAAGTACTTGGATGACACAGAACTCAGGACCAGCACATGTTGCAAAAACTGACCCAAGAAGAGGTGAATGGATTGGGATAAATAATTATTAACAGAAGTAAATCTTCCAGAGCTGTAAAGACTCTGGAGGGCTAGAAGGCTTACCTTATATAGGTAAAATTACAAAGCAGAAACTATCATATAGACACTCTCTTAAGTTCTTATTTTTTAAACCTCAAAACAAAAATAAAGAGGTTAATGCTGCCAAATACATATTAGTGCATATTCAAAGTAAAACCAGACTAGCTTCAAATTTCTCCTCTGCAACAGTCAAAACCAGAAAGCACTAAAGAAACATCTAAAAGTCATTAGCAAAATCAAATGTAAACCAAGATTTTACAACTCGGCATGTTGTCCTTAAATGTACTGACAACAGAATCCTGCTAAAATTCAAGAAAGTTATTAGCAAGTGCCAGTCACCCTGACCTGTGCTCATATCACTAATGTCAGACTACAGAATGAACTCCCATATCTGAAGTGTGTACTGTTTTTTAATGGTTTAGTCAAATTACAGAGGTTAATAAATAAAAATACAAAATATATGATCCATACTACTTTTGTATATTATTATACACTGTATTAATGCTATTGGTTTATAGTTATTTCCTTTCCTCCATAGCATGATAATCCTGAGGGCAGAGACTTTTCCCACATGTTCATCCCTTTATCTGTTTTACCTGGTATATGCTCTGGAAGTATCTGTTAATTAAGCATGTTGTCTTTTGTGTTATAATCTCATTTAAATCCATTCTCTTGCCTCCTAGACCTGATCATGTTGGAAACTTTTGTGGCGGGAACTGCAGAAATCACTGCCAAATCTAATTTAAAGATTTTTTATTGTGGCGATCTTTTCCAAACCAAATTTTAATTTTTAAAGCACCTTTGGACATGGGGCTGCAAATTGTGTTTGAGGTATGATCTGGAATGTACATGTACACAGGTTATGATGAACGAAAAGAGTTTGAGAAGAAAATGGGAAGTGGTAGCCAGCCTAATGGGTGACACTCTAGTCTCAGACCTGGGGAGTGACAGAGCTGCTGCTTAGGAAAAGTAACTGGTGTTCCGTGCAAGTGGCACAGAAATGTTGCCTGAAGGGGGCTCCCTTCCAGGGCCCAGGGCTCTATCTAACACTTGGAAATGAATCGTCCAAGGAGGTACGTGGGCTGACACAGCAAGACTTTCCTGGGAAGGGGCCCTGGGGCAGAGAGCAACAGAGTAAGGGAACCCAGGAGAATTGCTGGGCCATGTGGCTTCCAGTCTCAGGTTTTATGTGAATGGAGTGAGTTTCCAGTTTGTCTCTGGCCAGTCATTCTGACTCAGTCCTTCCTGGTGGTGCGTGCATCACTCAATCAAGATGGATTCCAACAAGAAGGATTCTGGGATACTGATAGGACATATGGACTGGAGTCTCCTCTCTCCTTTTGACCTTTCCTGAATTCTTCTGGTTGGTGGTAGCTTGTTAGTTCCGAGTATGTTAGGAAGACCTACTGTTGTAAGATAACTTATAGACATGGTTACGACCTTGCATGGTGGGCCATTTTGGTCAGTGGTTGCCCTAACAGAAATGTTCATCTTTTCCTTGCAAACCATTGATTGATTGCTCACTATTGTCTGTACAGGCTTATCTATATCTCCTTTGATGTAGTTTGTAGTATAATTGACTTTTAGCAGGTGAAAACATTTCATTCCAGGCACTCTTGTTAGTTGCTCGGTCATGTCTGACTTTTTGTGACCCCATCAACTGTAGCCCACCAGGATCCTCTGTCCATGGGGCTTCTCCAGGCAAGAATACGGGAGTGGGTTGCCATTCGCTTCTCCAGGGCATCATCCCAACCCAGAGATCAAAACCGGGTCTCCGGCATTGCATGCAGATTCTTTACCATTTGAGCCACCACGGAACTCTCTTTCCAAGCACTCATAATCAAGTGGTTTTCAATTGTATTAATATATAGCTTTACAGATGGAGCATTTCATTGGCTGTTATTTGTTTAATTATAGATTTTTTAAGTAATCTATAATTCATAGAGTACTATGAATTATACTAAAATAGAATAAGACTATTAATATATTAAAAATTAGAACTAGATAAGTATTTAGAGATTTGTCTATGATTAATTTTATAAATAATATTAATTGCTGTCATTATTAGTAAATGGTTTGCACATTCTGAAACCTAGAGGCCGCATGTGGCTTCTCCAAGAATATTTCTAATAAGGAGGACTGGGGAGCCAAGGAGAGATTTATTGATCCCTGTTATAAATATTTTAGTGCTCTCTAGTCCTACCATGATGCCTTTAAAGCAGATAGGCTCAAAGCTGCTTCTGACCCATGAGGAAACACTTTACTCTGTAAAATCCTTGGAGATCATTATTTTCTGAGTTTCAGGATCAAAAATTTAGGAATTTTATTTTGCTATTTTCATTTTTTTTTGAATTTTTGTATTGTAATAACCAACTCTAGTACATTTCCTTAAATTTTACAGAACAGTTTCATGTATATCATTTTATTTAATTCTTAGCAATAAACCTGATTAAGTCACCATGAATGCTTATGAGTATTGCCCTAGTTGGTGGTCCACTAGGTATTTTGCATGTGCAGCTTGTTTGATTCCTTACAATTCTGTAGTATGGGGGTCTATGCTTTTATCTACTTTATAGAGTAATAGAAGAGTAGTTACACAGTTTCTAGAAACCACATAGCTAGTAAGTGCTGGAGTAAAAGTTCAAACCCACCATATTGATCTGCTTCTAGATAAGTGTTTTATCATTATTGTTCTAGGATTGTACATTATAGTTATCCCTATCTTCCTAGTTTAATTAAGATTCCTGCAAAAGTCATATAAATGACTTATTAGCTTTGGTCATACCATCCTTTGAATTTTTTTTTATTTTAATTACTGTGACATTCTGAAGAAATTTATCATGCCTTCCCCAGAATTTCAATAAAATGCCCTGTGCTTCTTTCTTTATTTCCTAATATAGTTAAACTCAAGGTCTCCGTTTCATCTTGTCTTGAATGACTGCTCCCTACTCTTTAGTCCAGATGTGGGGCATGGCCCCTTTTCTTTGATTTCCTCACATTTTCCAAAGGAATAGCAAAGGTTTGGGGTGATCTAGGTGGTGTTTGCTATAACTACATTAAAAATTAAATATTTTACACTTTTCTTCTTAATTGCTTTTTGAGTCCACTACCTAACCTCATCAAAATTTTCTCTTTCTAATCTTTTTTCTTGGACTCTCCATCTGCCCCCATGTGGCTAGAACTCTGTTCTTTCTCCTTCTGATGCCCTGAGCATCTGAATGCCATTCTCTTTGCTTTAAAAAAAAAAAAAAAAATCTCAATATTCACCTTACTGTAACCTATAGATAAAAGTAATCTCCTTTGTGTAGTTCTGTTTCCCCAGTAAGCTCTGAGAGTGTTCATTTTGTAAGGTAGACTGTCTAGATATTTTCATAAATGAGGACCCTTCAACTAGAAAGTAATGAAGCATTTTCCTAAATGAAAATGTACCTCCTATGTAGTAGAAGGGATTGTTGTTATTAGTGTTGTTTTTAAAGAAGGAATGTTCTTCCCTTTTCTATACTGATGAGAAGACTGCCCAGCTTTAGGTGTTGCTTTGTGCTTTTGTTTCTGCCCCTTTGATTCAGCAGTTCTACTGATGGCTTTTCAAGTCATAGCCCCTCCTGAATCTTGGTAGTCTCTGGAACCTTTTGCTTTCTGAATCAGCTTCTACCTCTTCTCTATTCATTGGATCTGACCTAGGATGCAATAGAAAAATTACCATTTAGTAACTGTTATAACTGAACCCCCCAAATCTTTAATAATTTGCTGAGTGTCAAATGGTGCCTGAGCTTGATCTAAAATCTCACTGACTAAGACTTTTAAGGAGGAAAAATGTAAATGTTCCTTCCGTATAAATCTCACCATTCTCGGAGCTCTGTGGCCTATTTTCTGGCACTTAGTCTTTTCTTTTTTTTTCCCCATGGACACTTTTCTTCTGTTACCTCTGTTCCTGGACTGTTGTGCTCAAACTGGCCCATGTCTGATTCAGTTAAGCCTAAATTCTGAACTTGTCTCCAGGAATAATGAAGATTTATGACCACAATACCAGGTGAAAATGAATTAAATGGGGATAAATAGAGCCTCTTTTGCTAAGGAGGAGAGCCAGGATATTATGCTGAAAATTCATTGTGCCACCCGTTCCAGGGTCTGTCTCACTGGGAACTTCCAAGATGGGCAGACTCTTCCCCATTGAATGGCTTTTAGTATGTCTTCCTTGCTGTATTCTCTACAGAAGCTCTCTGAAGCAGAATATAGCTGAACCTTGCAGAATCACTGTAGGCTGAACTCGCTCAGATCAGGACAGGGCTGAGTTAACAAAAAAGATCTTCATGACCCAGATAACCACGATGATTTGATCGCTCACCTAGAGCCAGACATCCTGGAATGTGAAGTCAGGTGGGCCTTAGGAAACATCAATATGAACAAAGCTAGTGAAGGTGATGGAATTACAGTTGAGCTAGTTCAAATCCTAAAAGATAATGCTGTTAAAGTGTTGCCCTCGATGTGCCAGCAAATTTGGAAAACTCAGCAGTGGCCACCGGACTGGAAAATGTCAGTTTTCATTCCAATCCCAAAGAAAGGCAATGCCAAAGAATGTTCAAACTACCGAACAATTGCACTCATCTCACACACTAGCCGGGGAAGGAAATGGCAACCCACTCCAGTGTTTTTGCCTGGAGAATCCCAGGGACGGGGGGGCCTGGTGGGCTGCCATCCATGGGGTTGCACAGAGTCGGACACGACTGAAGTGACTTAACAGCACACACTAGCCAGGGAAGGCAATGGCAACTCACTCCAGTACTCTTGCCTGGAAAATCCCATGCACGGAGGAGCCTGGTAGGCTGCAGTCCATTGGGTTGCAAAGAGTCAGACATGACTGAGTGACTTCACTTTCACTTTTCACTTTCATGCAATGGAGAAGGAAATGGCAACCCACTCCAGTGTTCTTGCCTGGAGACTCCCAGGGGTTGCAGAACCTGGTGCGCTGCTATTTATGGGGCTGCACAGAGTTGGACATGGCTGAAGCAACTTAGCAGCAGCAGCAGCAGCAGCACACACTAGCAATGTAATGCTCAAAATTCTCCAATCCAGGCTTCAACAGTATATGAACCTTGAACTTCCAGATGTTCAAGCTGGATTTAGATAAGGCAGAGGAACCAGAGATCAAATTGCCAGCATCCATTGAATAATCAAAAAGCAAGAGAGTTCCAGAAAAAACATCTACTACTGCTTTATTGACTACACCAAAGCCTTTGATTGTGTGAATCACAACAAACTGTAAACAATTATTCAAGAGATGGGAATACCAGACCACCTTACCTGCTTTCTGAGAAATCTGTATGCAGGTCAAGAAGCAACAGTTAGAACTGGACATGGGACAAGACTGGTTTCAAATTGGGAAAGGAGTACATCAAGGCTGTGTATTGTCACCCTGCTTATTTAATTTATATGCAGAGTACATCAGGTGAAATGCCAGACTGGATGAAACACAAGCTGGAATCAAGATTGCCAGGAAAATTATCAATAACCTTAGATATGCAGATGACACCACCCTTATGGCAGAAACTGAAGAAGAACTAAAGAACCTCTTGATGAAAGTGAAACAGAAGAGAGAACAAGTTGGCTTCAAACTCAATATTCAAAAAACAAAGATCATGGCATCCAGTCCCATCATTTCATGGCAAATAGATGGGGAAACAATGGAAACAGTGAGAGATTTTATTTTTTTGGACTCCAAAATCACTGCAGATGGTGACTGAAGCTATGAAATTAAGACACTTGCTCCTTGGAAGGAAAGCTACAACCAACCTAGACAGCATATTAAAAAGCAGAGGCTTTACTTTTCTAGCAAAAGTCCATCTAGTCAAAGCTATGGTTTTTCCAGTAGTCATGAATGGATGTGAGAATTGGACTACTAAGAAAGCTGAGCGCCAAAGAATTGATGCTTTTGAACTGTGTTGTTGGAGAAGACTCTTGAGAGTCCTTTGGACTGCAAGGAGATCTGACCAGTCAATCGTAAAGGAAATCAGTTCTGAATGTTCATTGGAAAGACTGATGCTGAAGCTGAAACTCCAATACTTTGGCCACCTGATGTGAAGAACTGACTCATTAGAAAAGACCCTGATGCTGAGAAAGATTGAGGGTAGGAGGAGAAGGGGATGACAGAGGATGAGATAGTTGGATGGTATCATCGACCGGATGGACATGAGTTTGAGTCAACTCCAGGAGTTGATGATGAACAGGGAAGCCTGGCATGCTATAGTCTATGGGATCACAAAGATTCGGACCTGACTGAGCGACCGAACTGAACTGAGTTAACAAAGAGTAAGGACCTTTTATGATGAGTAAGAAAGGCCTCAGAAGAGGGAAACTAACTGCCTAAAATAACTCAGACAGTGTAGGACAGGAGCCCTATGAAATGGAAACCAAATGGGATGGCCTAGGTTATCTTCAACTAGACATATGGGTCACAGCGCTTCCCTCATTCCTTTTCAAGAATGGTCTGGATACTGAGACTAGACCAAAGACACAACTCCTGATTTATTTCTTTCTTTTAATTAAAATATATGTATATGTATGTATGTTCTATTTTATAGGGAATCTTCAGGCTTGCCTGGTAGCTTAGTGGTAAATAAATCCACCTGCAATGCAAGAGACATTGGTTCGATTCTTGGGTTGGGAAGATCCCCTGGAGAAGGAAACGGCAACTTACTCCATTATTCTTGCCTAGGAAGTCCCACAGACAGAGAAGCCTCATAGGCTACTGTCCATGGGGTCACAAGAGTCAGACACAATTTAGCAACTAAACCATTACCACAGGGAATCTTCAATTTTTTCTGGGCATAAAACTTTGAATTAATATCTTCTATGTGTATGCTAAGTCACTTCAGTCATATAGAATTCTTTGCAACCCTAAGGACTGTAGCCCTCCAGGCTCATCTGTCCATGGGATTCTCCAGGCAAGAATACAGGAGTGGGTTGCCATGCCCTCCTCTAGGGGATCTTCCAGACCCAGGGATCAAACCTGCATCTCTTATGTCTCCTGCATTGGCAGGAAGATTCTTTTACCACTAGTGCCACTTGGAAAGCCCTAATATCCTCTGTGCTGTGCTTAGTTGCTTAGTTGTGTCCAACTCTTTGCGACCCCATGGACTGCAACCTGCCAGGCTCCTCTGTCCATGGGGATTTTCCAGGCAAGAATACTGGAGGGGGTTGCCATGCCCTTCTCCAGGGATCTTCCCAACCCAGGGATCAACCCAGGTCTCCTGCATTGCAGGCAGATTCTTTACCCATCTGAGTCACCAGGGATAGTTATATATAAATTCCTGGACTGGGCAAATCTTTCTGAATATTTCTAATTCTAATGACAGGAAAATTGTATATCAATTCCCATTCTCTTCCAGTCTGCTGCTTCTCATCCTGCCTTGTCCAGACCCACCCACTTTTCAGAACAGCAGGCTCTCCCAGATCAGCTTAGTGCTCTAAATTTTGAACACATCTGATTTTCCCTCCAAATCTATTTGAAATTCAATTTTTGCTTTGGACAGAAATGGTTCATGACCTCTTCTAATCACACGTCATTCATTTACTTTGAAGAAAGTGGATATATTCCCATGACATTTTTTTATCCTAAGTAATCATGATAACGCCTCTATGAAAAGTTTTTAAAAAAACATAATTAAGAAAGGCTTTGTAATTAGGGTCACTTATACTGCCAAATTTTCATGTTCAGGCTTGTTTGAAGTAACCATTAACTTCTTATTATCATTAGTAGGGAATTTAGTCCTATTAAAATTAGAGTAGATATTGTTGTCTCTCTCTGACTTAACGAGTTTGCTGTTCACTGGAACTTATTGTGATATGTTACAAAGCCAGAGCAGTGTAAACCACACTGGGATGGGAGTTTAGGAGGAAAACATAAACATATACTGTCAAATACATCTTTCTGAATGGTGTGTTAGAAAAGTTTGAATTAAAAGACCTGATTTAAATTCTAGCTTGTCCATTTACTCATTCATCAAACGAATATTGTCAACCCTAAGTGAGTCATTGAAGACAGGCACAATTCCCAAATGGTATAACTTGAAGCTCACAATTATATCCTCACTGATTCTTTGTTTATTTAAGAGTACATGAAGGAAATCATATCATATTATAGTATAATACTTACAATGACAGTGAAAGTGAAAGTGTTATTTGCTCAGTCATGTCTGACTCTTTGCGACCCCATGGACCATAGCCCACCATGATCCTATATCCATCAAATTTTTCAGACAAGAATACTGGAATGGATTTCCATTCCCTTCTCCAGGGGATCTTTCCGACCCAGGGATCGAACCTGTGTCTGCTGCACTGAAGGCAGATTCTTTACCGTCTGAGCCATCAGAAAAGTCCAGTACTTACCTTCAACTATAAAAATATTTGTACAAGATTCTTACCACTGTTTAATTAAATGAAATATTAAAATATATGGAACAACAGAGATGGAAGCATTTTGTAAATTCTGAATTAATGATTGTCACTACTGTTGTTTGAGCTTATCATGGAAAATGTTTTACTCTGGGTCCTATATTGAGTTCTGTAGGAAAGAAAAAGTTATGCTGACTTTGTTATTGCTTAGCATCTGCATCAATGGCATGATCTAGAAAAACACAAAGTAGCATGGACAGTGAATCCCCAGGCTGAGATCAAGCATTGCAATTGGCAAATGAGGTTGTTAGTGAAAAGAACCATCCATGGATAAAAAGGAGGAGGCATTTGGTGAAGGCAGCAGCACCCTGCAAGGATGTTTTAGGGAGGGACATGCAGAACTGAACCTTGAGATTTGGAGAAATTCTGTGAACAAAGGTGGGGCAATTCTAGGAACACAGAGAGGATATCAGTCTAATCAGAGGATGGCTTTGAGAAAATTAAGGTGAGTGATTAACAATTAAAATTGAGAGTTTTGAATAGCAGAGAGAAGAATGGAATGGGTCTATTTGAGGAGCTCATTTCACTTAATGTGAGATGGATGTGTCATTGTTCATTTGCTCAGTCATGTCCAACTATTTGTGACCCCGTGGACTGCAGCACGCCAGGCTTCCCTATCCTGCACCATTTCCCAGAGTTTGCTCAAACTCAGACCCATTGTGGTGTTGTTACAATCTTGACTTATCAGTTATTATTATACTTTACAGTATGGACAACTTACAAACTCTAAGGCTTTGTTGCCTTATCTGTGAATCTCATCACTGTTATGATGGTTAGATGAGATAAAATTCATCATATTATCTGGCACAAAGTAGATTCTTATTCAGCTTTAGCTATTTTTTTTTTCTACTTTCTTTTCTCTTCATAGTTTCAACGGGCCTTTTGCCTTTACATTAGTTTAAATGAATATGATTGTCTCTGTGCACATTTTATGACTTTTATGTCTCCTATATTTGTACTATCTGCTTCCTACAGTGTCTGAGACCTGAAATTACTCTCTTCAGAATGTCTCTAGGAAGCTGTACAAATAAGTTCATGTTTAGTTTAACTGTAGCCCTTAATTTTTCCCTAATCAGTTGAAACTGCTTCTTCATCTACAACAAAATTCTTTAAAAGATTTGAATTATATGAATAACATCCAGGATAGAAGAAATATTACCAGTTAAGTATTCTCCACTATCCATTGTCTGCTCTTATTATTATAAGAAACAAGCTGTTTCAGAGTGTTGATAGTTCCAGATTTAAGTTCATTTTATAAAATAGCTCAAGACATCAGCCATCACCATATATTTCTTTAGCCTAAATAAAAGGTGACCTTTCTTTTCATCTTTTTCTGTGATTTCTCATTAGAGAATAGATCAAGATGATAAAAGGGGAAGATCTTCCCTTGCTTCAATTTAGCTTCATGTTATTGTTTTGCTTCGGTTCTTTGCAGCTACAATATCAAAAACAGTTTTTTGATGCATGTTAAGAAGAGAAGCAATTGTATAATACTTTCAGTGACTGAGAAAATCTTAAAAATGACTTTGATTCTACTGTCTTCTTCAAGCAAGGCACTCGTTTCCTATTCTTTTTCTGTTTTTTGTGTCATAACCTAATTTTATTCCAAGCACCATCATAGTCCCAATGGTCCCAGGACTCATCTGAGCAAACGAGACATGTACTAGCTGTCCCATCACGTCATCCACCTGTATTGCAGTGTGTCCCTGCATTGTCCTCTTTCCAGCCCTGCAGACCTTCCTTGTGTATGTTAGTCACTCAGTCATGTCTGACTGTTTGCGGCCCCATGGACTGTAGCCCACCAGGCTTTTCTGTCCCTGGAATTCTCCAGGCAAGAATACTGGAGTGGATTGCCATTTCCTTCTCCAGGGGATCTTCCTGACCCAAGGATTGAACCCATCGGTCTCCTGCATTGTAGGCAGATGCTTTACTGTCTGAGCTATTAGGGAAGACCCTACCAACCTTCCTTAAACACCTCATTTCCTCTCAGCTGCTTGCTGGAAAGATTCTCTGAAGGAATCTCTTTGCTCTTAATGACTTATGTCTCCAAATTATACCGCATACTGCTTCCAACATCATCTTGCCTCTGCTTCAAGATTTAGAAATGATTTTTTTTTTTTTTTGGCCATATGGCTCCTGAGACCTTAGTTCCCAGACCAGGGATTGAACCTGGGCCCTGAGCCCCTGGCAGTAAAAGCACTGAGTCCTAACCACTGGACTGATAGTGAATTCCCTGGAAGCAATTTTTGAACCAGAAGGTAAGGGACAGCATCTTGGTCGAGTTGTAGGAAGTGTTCTCACACTTAACTTGGAAAAAGAAAAATCACAGATTCCTGGACCCCCTCTAAGAAGTGCTGAATCTGTTTTGAGTAATGTTCCTGGAAACTTGTGTTCTTAGTAAGCATAACAGGTGATTCTTGCAGGTAAGTGTGTTTAGAAGGCCAGCCATGCAGAGTACACAAAATGGAGGTCTAGGGGTCTGAGAATCCCAGGTTAGACTGCAATAGCACACTTAATACCAACAGAGAACTGGAAAAGTCACTTAGCCTCCTTAACTGTGTTTTCCCATTCAGAAATGGAGATGTTTTCAACTTACACTCATCACTGTTGTGAGGCTGAAATATGAGAAAATACATGTGAGTACAAACACTTAAATATCCCAGATCCTTCTGTTTTCCTGATCCTAGTAATGGCTTTTTGAAAACTTAGTGAAAATACTGACTTCAACATTATTTCCCTTTCTCCAAACAGGCTTGAGAAAATCAGACTTGATTTCTAGAACCATAACTGTGGCTTTGGTTCCCCTGCAGACAGATGAGTCAGCAGAGACCCGTAGGACCAAATATAAAGGCTCTCAGGGTCTCCTGAGAAGTAAGAGAACTGGTGGATACGTCTGTGTTCTCATGGAGAGGAGGACAGTCTGGACCTATAATGGAAAGCCATCAGAACACACTCAGGAGAAGGTCCATGGGGAATGCCTGCCCAGCAGTGATAAGGGTCCATGCTTTAGCCCTGAGCCCTATATCCAGTATCTGGTAGAACTTGGGCCTAGTCTAAAAGTCTAATTCCAAACAGATCCAGGGCTCAGAGCAGCTCTAAGATGATGAACATGTCAAAGTGGGTGGGTTCAGAAACAGGAAAGGCCAGAACTGATGAGTGGACCAGTCAAGGCTGGCTGTCAGCAGTTCTCTGAGTGGCCACATGCAAGATGGAGGCACGAAGGCAGTGGATCAACATCCTAGGTGTGCCACAAAATTCCACCTGTTTTCTGGTACTACAGTGTGCTCTCCCTGTGTGTGAGTGCCAAGTCGCTTCATTCATGTCCAGCTCTTTGCAACCCCGTGGACTATAGCCCACCAGGCTCCTCTGTCCATGGAATTCTCTAGGCAAGAATACTGGAGTGGGTTGTCATGCTCTCCTCCAGGGGATCTTCCCAACCCAGGGATCAAACCCATATCTCTTATGTCTCCTGCATTGGCAGGTGGGTTCTTTACCACTAGCGCCACCTGGGAAGCCCTGTGCCCTGACCTGTGTTCACCTTGATTCCTCAGAGGATCTGTGGGATCAGAACTTGGTGTACAAGATTCATTTCTAGGCTGATTGCAGGTGAGCTTGCAGAAGTCACCTGTGGGGGCAGGCTTAGGCTGTTTGCCCCTAGAAATGAGAGTCATGTATTCTGGTTGTATGAGCAGAGATCTAATGTGGAATCTAGCCCGTGGCACGGTGAGTACCCTGGTGTTTTATGGATCTCTTACCACTCCAGGCCTGGGTCTGTGCAGGTCAGCTCCAGCTGTCCCCAGCCTGCCCCGACCTGGGGTAGAGAACTCGATTAGGATTTGTAGCCATGAGGAACCCAAACAGAAAGTGAAAGTTACTCAATCTTATCTGACTATTTGCGACCCCATAGACTAGCCCTCCAGACTCCACTGTCCATGGAATTCTCTAGGCAAGAATATTGGAATGTGTTGTCAAGCCCTCCTCTAGGGGATCTTCCCAACCCAGAAATCAAACCCAGATCTCCAGCATTGCAGGCAGATTCTTTACCATCTGAGCCACCAGGGAAGCTAGAACTAGACCACAATCTTTTCTTGGAACCCATTTCTCTGCAAATCCCAGCCCAGCATCAGTGGCTACTAAGGCCTCTTTCCATTGCTGTAAACCCTTGGACTTCATAATAGTTGTGGGGAGTTGGACAAGCCACTTGATCTTCTGAATCCTCAGTACTCTCAAATGTATAATGGGACTCACAGGTCAGTTGATCAGCTTAAATGCCTAGTAGGCCTGTCGCATAGTGTGAACCTCATAATTATTAATTTTCTTTGACTTGTCTTCCCTTTGCCATAGAGAGCCTCTAAATATTTGTTTATATGCTCATTCTTCTAACACTTATATTTACATAATAAACTGTGACTCCAATTCATTTTGATCCTCTGAGAGCCATGAATAGCAAAATCTTCATCAAGGTAATCCCAACCATGGATGCAGGTGTAAGAGCACACAGTGTTTCTTTTGGTTGGTAGGTTTGGGGATATGAAACCATTGGAATGAAACAGTGAGTGATCCTATAGCCTAGTTTCTTGGAAAGTAAGGCAGAGATCCTTATAATTTAGAGAAACTCTGAGTATGGTACGGATAGGTTTATAAGGACCAGGATATAGGATCTGAAGTGGAAGCAACTGAAGAAGCATCATTCATGCATTTAACATGTTTATCAAGCACCAAGAGTATGAGATGCCCAAGTATCACGGTGACTACATCAGATTTGGTTTAGGGATTTACAGAGCTGAGAGAGTGTTAAGGTAGACTGAGGCTATGTGGACAGAACATATGCCATCATATCCCCCATTAGGACCAAGGCACACATTCTCCCAGCTGTTGGAGTCTTGTCCACTGATGGCTGGCGGCTGAATCCATCTCAAAGAATTGCCTTTATCAAAGTGGTCAGCCAGTATCCTGCAGCTGATGGACAGGGGGCCCAGTCCCCTGGCCCCATCTAGAACAATCCTATCTTCAGAGCAACCTGAGGACTTGGCTGAGGTCTTCATTACAACTGCATTATAATTCAATTGCTCTTTCTGCTCATTTTCAAAATTTATTTATTCAGTTCAGTTCAGTCACTCAGTTGTATCCGACTCTTTGCGACCCCATGAACCGCAGTGTGCCAGGCCTCCCTGTCCATTACCAACTCCTGGAGTCCACCCAAACCCATGTCCATTGAGTCGGTGATGCCATCCAATCATCTCATCTTCTGTCATCCCCTTTTCCTCCTGCCCTCAATCTTTCCCAGCATCAGGGTCTTTTCCAATGATTTCTGAGGGCTGACATTTCTCCCAAGGTAAGGAAGGCCTGTAGAATAGAAGTTCCTTTGTGGACTAGCAAGGGATGACTTCTCCATTTGCCACTGCTTAGCAAAATCCATTCAGACTGCTTAACAAAAATGCCACAGACCAGGTGGATATAACAACAGAAATTTATTTCTCATGTTTCTAGATGCTGCAAAATCCAAGATCAAGATGCTAGCAGATCAGGTGCCCACTCTTGGAGATGGTTGGATCTCCAACCGTGGAGATCCATGGTTAGCATCACCGGCTCACTGGACATGAGTTTAAGCAAACTCTGGATAGTGAAGGACAGGGAAGCCTGGCACGCTGCAGTCCATGGGGTTTCAAAGAGTCGGACATGATTTAGCAACTGAACAACAACTCTGACTCAAACACAGCCTTCTTTTCTCTATGCCCTCTTATGGTAGAAGGAGCAGGGGAGTTTTCTAATACCTTTTAACAAGGAACACTATTCCCATCCATGATGTACTAATCACCTCCCAAGGCCCTATCTCTTAATACTGGTAGCTTGGGTGCTAAGGATTCAAAATATGAACATTAGGAGAATACAAACATACTGTCTATGCCACCTGCTTTCCTTCAAAGACTTTATTGCTCTATAGAAGACAGTTTTCAATCACAGAGATCAAAGCACAGGCAAGTTAATATTCAAAACATGACATTGGCTTGTTACATATCCATTTATTTATGTATTGCAGCAGGAGAAAGATAATACATATTCTTTAGCAGTTGTTATTATTGTAACATATAATTAAATATTATAAAGATGAACCTACTATATGAAAAAGAAATACAATTACATTTGGTTCATGCTATAAAACTTCTTACTTCCTATATATTATATGCAATATGGAGTAGATTTCTGCTTATTTATTTAAAAGAAAACCCAATTAGTATATTTAGCATATATTATGTGGTCTTGATGTTTGCAGCTTGATTGTCACTTTGGAGCTATTTCAGCTTATTGTGTTGAATCGTGGAGTAAGTTTCATGCTCAGAAAGTCAAAAGTGAAAAAGGTAAGAGAGGGCGATATCTGGTCAACAATTTGCTAGAATTTAATATTTTTGCATTTGTACAACTAAATTGAAGTTGGATTAGTTATTCTAAGCTTCTTCAAGCACAAGGGACACTAGCCTGGGCTCTCACTTAAAAGGAAACTGAGTCTCAAAAAAGGAGGGGTGGTAACTGGACCTAGGTTGCAGATGAATGAGCAAATACAGCTACTGTAGGATACAAACCTGACCACTCCCAGCCCCGGGATGTAATTCTTGCAACAAACTGCTTGAGTGTTTTCCAGGGTAGCTTAATACCATTAAGATGTATGTGAGTTTCTCAAAGACATCTGTGAGTGCAGGCAGAGGAGAAAAAGGGCATACAGCTTTTTTCATCAAGTTGTGACAGCACCTAGGTATTAGAAAGCAACACAAAGATGAGTATGCCCCAGCTTTCACTCATTTGCCGACATTAAAACCTTGGGGGTCAGAGACAAGTCTTTTTCATGTTGTTAGGACATGGTCCTGGGCAGCCAACTCCTTGGGAGGCATAAGTCCAAGCACTGCTTGGGAAGCCTGGGGCTACACCCAACCTTCAGCTCCACTGGGAGGAATAACCCAAGCAAAAGATCCTGTAAGATACTTTAGTGGTTGCAAAAATAAAAGGAAATCCTTGTTCTGAAGCAGAATATGGATTTAAAAATTTAATGGTAACTAATTGTCCGTATCTGTGATAATCCTGCTGTTTTTGATGCTTTGAAAGACTTACAAACAAAATCTCAAAATAGCTTTCATAAATTAATTTCACCTTGCCTGGAAATCAAAACAATAGTTCATTCACTATTCAGATATAACAGGTTCAAATAGCAAAATATCTCCAAAGTCAATTTAAACAAGATAAATCAATAAAAGGTATTTAGTTCATATTTTCTATTAAAAGAAATTTTATGGGAATCCCTTTGTTTCATTGAATTTGAATATGTCGTTATAAACTCTATGCATTCCCAATAGTGTTTCTGTGCAATGACAGCCGCTATTAATATCATCGTGTTTTCTTTGAGCTTTTTAAATTCTTTGCATGGATTTTTTAAAAGAGTACTTAGATTCTGTTACATTAAATGGTGGACACCTCTCTTCCTCCCTGTGAAGGAGTGTTACCAAACAGTTTTTCTGGAACTCTGCGCTCCCTTGATGGGGGAAGATTGACTGTCTTCTGCAAAAGCTGCTCATAGACCCACCACAGTTGTCCATGGTCATGCACAGCCATGAGAGGAACCGGCCTTGCCAAATCTTGGGCAGAGCAAGCATTAATGAAAGAAGCTTCTATGAAATACATTTATTTATAAACAAAATACTGCTAGGAATGTACAAAGTTCATTGTCATTCAGAAATCCAAAACCAAATGAAGAGGCATACAATTAGTATTTTCTTTTTTTTTTCTTTTTTCATTTATTTTTATTAGTTGGAGGCTAATTACTTTACAATATTGTAGTGGTTTTTGTCATACGTTGACACTAGCATAGTTTACTACTATCCGTGCCCAAACATAGGATGAGAGAAACATGCAGTGGGAAGGGCAGGTCCTTTTTAAGTCCCTTTTTTTTTTTTTTTAAATGAGCTAGAGAGATTAAGTCATGTGTCCTAGGCCCCATGGCTAGTAAAGTGGCCAGATCGCACATGCCTTACTGGGTGCCCATTTACCCTCTGTTTTTAGAATGGGTGCATGGATATTTTTCACCTGGCTTTCTGGATCTAAAGTAAACATGAGGTTATCACAACTTTTGCATTTATAAGGATATGAATATTCTAATACAGATATTAGTTTGACTTTTGCTGTTATTCTAGGTTTTAAATCACAGGTGATATTTCTCACTTGAGTGAAATGTGAATTTTCCAAATCATGAAAGCTTGTATGAGGCCGCAGAATAAGATTGTGAGCAATTCTCTAAGGGGAAATAGATGTAAAATTAAACTGGCAAAGGAATAAAATTAAATCAGACACCAACATAACCCAGGTTCTTCCTTGTCTCTTCAGATGACAGTCCTGTGGTTTGCTGCTCTGAGCATTTGATGGGGAGTAAAAGGCATTAACACTCTGCAAAACATAACAAGAAATACATTTGGTAAACAGTTCTCTGGTAGCTCAGTTGCTAAAGAATCCGACTGCAGTGCAGGAGATCCTGATTCGATTCCTGGGTCAGCAAGATCCGCTGGAAAAGGGGTAGGCTATGCACTCAAGTATTCTTGCACTTCCCTGGTAGCTCAGCTGCTAAAGCATCTCCCTGCAGTGCAGGAGACCTGGGTTCAATTCCTGGGTTGGGAAGATCTCTGGGAGAAGGAAATAGCTATCCACTCCAGTATTCTGCCCTGGATAATTCTATATGATACATGAGATCCCAAAGAGTTGGACATGACTGAGCAGCTTTCACTTTCACTTTTCCCCATAGACAAAAATGCGCCCTGAGGTTTAG
Source organism: Cervus canadensis (assembly GCF_019320065.1). NCBI lineage: Eukaryota > Metazoa > Chordata > Mammalia > Artiodactyla > Cervidae > Cervus > Cervus canadensis. The sequence continues at coordinate 52,016,456 of NC_057393.1, read as the reverse complement.
TTCTATAGAGAAAACTAGACTTTTTTTTTTTTTGGTAAATTTTATGAAGTTTTTAAGTTTGACGGTGTCTGCTACATAATTTTAGACTTTAAGCCTGTGCTCATGATTTCCCTGATAATCAGATTTCAGATTCAGTGTTTTTTTTTTTTTTTCCCTTGCTTTTTATGTAGTTTCTTAAAACCCTGTATTGTTGAGAAAGTCTTACACAGTTTTCACTGACTGTAACTCTAGTGACTTTTAAAAAGATGTACCTGAAAGGGTGCAGAGGGAAATAGCAGGATTTTGGAAGTTCTGCAGTCCTGGACACTGACCCTGTCTTTCCCATGTGTCTGGACTCTGACCTTGGATGAATAATTGAACTTCTCCTTGGGTCACCATTTACTTACCCACCAAGCTGGATCTGAAATCATCAGAGATGATTTTGTGTAAGAAGTTAAATATAGGGCTTGTATGATCAGAGAGAAGAAGACAGTGGATCCCAGGTTGGGGTAAAACATGATCAAAGCCTTAAAGATGAAGTAAGACCAGTCAGACTGATTAGATATTCTGAGACATAACAGACTAAATAGTTGAGCAGGTAAATTGGAGTCAAATGAAGGTTAGTCTTAAATCAGTTGAAATAACCCTGTGTTGACTTGGTAGGGACTAGGGAGCAGTTAGAGATATTTGAAACATGGTTTGAGAAGCTGAGAAGCAACTTAGCAGACAAGTTAGCAGATAGATGAGAGAGATTGGTTTGGATTATATTTTGGAGTCTGGGCATCACCTAGAAATTAATACCTCTAGATCCATAAGATCTTTGGTTGTGTGATCACACTAACACTGATGGTTATAATTTTGGCAGAACAGTCTATTTCCAAGTTAATGAATTATCCTAATTTCAAAGGTAGTCAAAGACTGCATTTTGGTTGGTTTGTCTGCAAGGTTGTACCAAGGTTGGGAAGGAGTGATCACTGTGCCCAGCCAATTAGGGAATTGCCTCTAGGTGGACAAGTGAGAGTAGGAGGCCATAAGTAAAACCAACACCCCAAACCACAAACCCACAAATGTGCTTATATTTCACATCAGAGGCTGAGTTTAGTATTGTCCAATGGTGATCTTTGATCAAAGTAAAGGTGGCATTAATGGAAACACGGTATTTTCCCATTTTTATTCCATGGCTTATTTTTGAGCTGTCAAGGAGGCAAAAACTGGAACCTCTTCTATTTTGAGAGTCATACATCCCATTAAAATATTAGAAACTCAGGATCATCCTATAGTAAGAAACCATTATTTAACTTTGTATCATCCCTCAGATTTCTTAAACTTCTTTGTCTATAGACCCATTTTCTCTTGTAGGTTCCATTAACATCTAATGGAACTACAGCTGCCCAAAATGATGTATAAAAACCACTAAGTCTAGGATATTGAACTTTAACCAACATAATTAACACAGTTGTTTTCTCTTGTAGGGCAGTAGCTCAATATTTAGTTTCAGTGGAAGCCATAGAAGGAATTTAAATGTGTTTATGAACTGTATTTCAAGATGATTTTAAATCAAGATGATTTTATAGATGATTGACGACATGAGAGTTTAGAAGCAGTAGACAGTTTGAAGTTAGAAGTTATAAGCCACACGTTGGATAGCTTTTTCATATATTCATTGTAGTTTCCTCATCTGTAAATATCATATTATCCATCTATAAGGGTTATGATGCTTGGAAAGATAATGTACACGAGAATCTCTTGGAATTGCTAGGCTTCATTTGATTCTGCATTCTTCATTTGAATCTGCAATCTGTATTCTATCTTCTAGTTTGTATTGCATCAACAAAGAAATTTCTTAAAGAGAATTGAAAGGACCCATTTAAGCAAACTGTCATATGAAGTTTGAGTCCCCAAAGATACGGTATTGTTCAAATTAAGGGACAGGAAGAGTCAGGAAAGAAAAAAAAAAAAACTTGTAACAGAGCAAAGCTACAATTGTATTCAAATCTTTAAAAGAAGTTGCAAATGGCCCAGAACCCTGGACTGACTGCTGAGGTACTCTATTTGACCAGAACAGTGTTTGCAAAGCAAATAGAATACAAATGCATCTTTGTTGACCATAGAACCCATTGCTTATTTTTTGTCTTCTATCAAGGCTCAAGACATACAAGTATGTCCCTGTCCTGTCCCTGGGAGTTTTGTTGTTGTTGTTGTTGTTTTGAAAGGACATATTTTGACCTGTGGGCATCCAAATTGTTTTATTTCCCATCCGATGCTCAAAAAGGCTTGCCTCCTAGATGTGGCCTGATAGCTCTTATTTCCTCTCTTTGCAGTCCATCAATAGGAGTAGGTGTTAGAGAGTTTTATAAGGAACATTCTGTTAGAAATGTATACCTTTGGATTACCATTGGGAATGTTTTTAAAAATTAAATTCCACTAAAATATGGCCCCGCCTAAGATGCAGGTGCTCTGACCCTCCGTCAGCCTAACCTTGGGTGGGGTGGGGCTAGACTAGTCGGTGGAGATAGAGACTGACAGTAATATCTCAACTGGGACCTTGGGTTAATGTCTCAAACTCATTCTGAAGTCATTTCAGCCTAAATATCCCTCCTTCTTGTTGCTCATTAGCTCAAATATCCTGTTTGCCTTAAACCCAACTGAAATTTACTGTCCTTAAGATGTTGTCAGTGGCAGGAGTACCAACTGGCATAACTTTTTTTGAAAACAAATGGGCAATATACATCAGTATTAATATATGGCAATATTAAAGGAGTCTATACTTATGGTTCAATAACCTCCATGCTGGGAAATAGAACTATGGTCCAAGATTTAGATGCAAAAGTATAATAAATTGCACAGTTATTTATTACAGCATCTCTTTCAAAAATGTATGAGGAGATTATTTATTAAAGTAACTATGTAGCCACATGATGGAATATTATTCTATCATGGTAAAATTATGCATTGAAAAGTAAAACAAGACAATTAAAAATGTATGTGTGTAACTGTGTGTGTGTGCCATGGGGTGGGAGTGTGAGGTGTTTGTTTATATATTGAACATTGCAGATCTCCTAAGCCTGTGGATACAAAGAGGTCACATTAAAGTCCACATTACAATGGTCTTACAACTTTATCTCCCTGATGGCTCAGTGAGTAAAGAATCTGCCTGCAAAGCAGGAGACACAGGAGACTCAGGTTCAATCCCTGGGTTGGGAAGATCCTCTGGAGAAGGAAATGGCAACCCACCCCAGTATTCTTGTCTGGGAAGTCGCGTGGACAGAGGAGCCTTTTGGGCTACAGTCCATGGGGTCACAGAGTCGGACACGACTAAGCAGTGGCAGCAATACAACCTTCTAACCTCTCACAAAGGAAATATAAACCTGCGGTGGGCTCAGTACCAGATCCAAAGAGACCATTTTCCCTTTTCCCTGGTCTCCTTGCCAAGACTCTTTCCACTGATACCATTGTGGATCTTTCATTAGAACTTTCTGGTAACTGGTATCCTTGGACGTCAGGGTTACCATTCTATGAGAAAGGAGACGTTCTCCTAAGCTTTTGTTGGCCTTGAATCTAGGATGCAGATATTGAGGTAAGGAAGTCTGGAAGGAAACAAATGCATCAAATGTCTAATAATTGGTAGGCCTTGGCTAGGTCATCCATTCCTGTCAACTAGTGATCCTCAGCTATTCTTATGCTCTCTTTTTAATATGAAACCTCAGCACATCTAGATAACATTCTACTCGGTCATTTTAGGCTTATGGCACTATTTAGTTCCTTTCAACCCTACAAAGGTCAGGAATCTTAATCCTGACCCAGACCCAGCACTCAACTAGTATACTGTTATCCACTGACAGAGCTACTAACATTGTTATCTGCCTGGATCTCTAAATCTTACTGCTTCTAGCTGTATTCTTTCTGCCCACCTGTTGGGGCTTCTCTGAGGCCAACTGCTTGCCTGGCCTCCAGTTGCCTATTAATACTCTACTTGCGGGAACCCACGTTCCACCTGCTCTCCTGGATGGTCTCCCCAGGCACCAGCTGCAGCTGAACCCCCAGCACCAGTCCCACCACACAGGCCAGTCTAGTTCCAAGCCCACCGGTCTCCCCGTCCATTGATGCCCTGCTATGGTTAAGCTTGCCATGCCTGGGTCACCTCGGCGATTCTTAAAACATTATATGCCATGGCAGACACATGATAAGATTTTTTTTTTTTTTAGGATATTCCATTTTTGATATTTAAACTGTTCCCTTTTCTCCAAATTAAGTTTTCTGGAAGGAATGATAAGCTAAAATTTGAGCATATGTTTTGAAGATTAAGGACTGACTAAAGAAAAAATGCAGCTGGTTTAATATTCCTGTCCTTCAGTCTGCTTCACACTAGAAAATGGAGGTGAAGCCAGGTTCTGAAAAATAATAAAGCCAATTACTTTGTCTGTTCCTTTGTGTGATATACTGCACCTTTAAAAAAAAAAAAAAAAAAAAAAACATAGATCAGAGAGTACAAATTGGTAGTTCTGTAGCCCTGGGTATACCATGCTCAGATCATCAATTATGATTACAGCCTTATGTATTTGCTCTTACAGAGAGTGAGAGAGAGAGCTATGCTATGGTGAAGGCGAGCCCTGGACTCTCAGGCGGTGCCTCCTTTGCTGGTCTCAGCTCTGCCTGTTCCTAAATCCTGAGCCAGATAATATCTAATCTATCTTCAGCCCTGCCCTGGCACACATAGCCATTTAGGTTTGTAGCTGGAAGAACTTAAATTACTAAGCTGTTTTCTGGTGAGATTCATATTGAGTCCTCTTGTGGCCATCAGGCTTTTTCTTTTTTTGTCCTTGGTCCCATGAGGGTACTCCCAGGGAGACAACTGCAAACCACCCCACCACCACCCCAGGTAAACATCACAGGTAGAATAACAGGGAATTGCATATAAAGATAGTCAAGAGGCATCTGGTATTCAAGGGAAATCACAAGCAGGGCACTGAGCTTAATACAAAACACAAGTTAGGAGGGCCAAAGAAACATCATGAATAGCCTAATCTTTCCAGTATGAGAAGCCTTCACTCATCTGGAATATTATCAACTACGCATGGTGTGGCCATGCTCCTCTGACCAGATGCCCACTCTCTTGTCTTCTACCTGAAAAGAAGCCCACTTACTACTTAATGCCAATCAAGGGTATGAGTAAGGCAGTTAGGAGGTGCCAAACGTGGGCTTTCTCTCAGCTGCCCCACTGCAGTGTTCCTGTTATTGGTGTGGTCATTTTTGGGGGGGCCCTATGTGCATCAGGCTGCTCATGTTAAAAACCCAACTGGGGCCAATCCCATATTTTGAAATTTTCCTCCGGTTGTCTGGAGCTACAATTTCCACCTTCAATCTGTTCCTTGTTTGCTTCAAGAGGTGTTAAGGATTTTAAAAAATAATCTGATAGGTTACTGATAGAGGGATTTTTCAGCAGGAGGAGACTGTCAACTTTTCTCAGGGAGCCATCTTGTTTTGAAACTTGGATTTTTCTATCATCATTGTCCTTTTCATCTGACTTCCTGGCAGCTACCTTTGGCAACTGCAGTTAGAAACATTTCATACACTTTCTTGTATTAGAGAAAACATATGGCCTTGATGTAAGATTGTGCTAAGATGTTCAGCAAACAACTCTCAGTCCCCAACCACAGTCCCTGACAGGCAAGATAGTTGATTTTGTACACCTGGATTGTCTCTGAGCCAAATCAGCACATCCCAGGATAACATCCTCCATATCCACATTTGTTGTCTTCCATTTTCATTTCTTAAAAATTCAGTCTTTGATTGAGTATAGGAAAATGTTAAGCACCAAGTATTATCAAAGGAAACAATGAGGAGGTTTAAAAAGAAGAGTGCCAAGCTGGAGTCAGAATAACTGGTAAATGTCTGGACTCTGAATGATGAACATTTTGCCAAGCATTGCAGAGCCACAGAGATTCGATTCCCCCCCTCCCCACCCCCTGGTGAGTCAGACGGTAAAGCGTCTGCATACAATCTGGGATAACTGGATTCAATCCCAGGGTCGGGAAGATCTCCTGGAGAAGGAAATGGCAACCCACTCCAGTATTCTTGCCTGGAAAATCCCATGGATGGAGGAACATGGTAGGCTAAAGTCCATGGGGTCGCAAAGAGTCGAACACGACTGAGAGACTTCACTTTCACTTTCCACCCACCCCACTCCTACATTTCACTCTTCACTGAGCCAGGTGATGACAGAGGCTGACTAGATTTCATAGATACAGGATTGTCCAAGTATATTAAGTTATATACCTGCTAGTTCTGTATGTCCTTGGGGAACTTCTGCAGAGAGAAAAGAGATTTGGTAGCATTTGTGATGACATTTAAAGTGGGCATTTTAAAACATCTCATCGTTTCACCAAAAAAAATAAATAAATAAAACGTCTCATCGTGAGTGACAGTCTATGTCCATCTCTTTATATTGAAATGAGAGTTAGGGAGTATCTGTCTACTTCATGATGACAGATTCATGTTCAATCAATTTAGAGAAGTTGGTGCAGAAGGGAAAACTGAGATATAAAACATATGACATCTTATGACATGTCTGATCATTAATTTGTTTTTCATACACATTTTTTTAAAAAGAAGAATACTAAAGTATATAAAAGACATTTATGGATATTTACTTCATTAATACCCTATCACTGGATGCATTTAATCTCTGCTTTAACAAGTACATTTCTTTTTATATTCTACATATTTTGCCTAATCTCTGAGCTCATCCAAAATTAAAGTTATATTAGGATTTGCATTAACAAATATTTGAAATTTGAGTTGTTGCTTAGGCACTAAGTCATGTCTGACTCTTTTGTGACCCCGTGAACTATAGTCTGCCAGACTCCTCTGACTATAGGATTCCCCAGGTAAGAATACTAGAGTGGGTTACCATTGCCTTCTCCAGGAGATCTTCCTGACCCAGGCATCCCAACTGTGTCTCTTGCATTGGTAGACAGATTCTTTACCACTGAGCCACCTGGGAAGCCCAAATTTGAGTTATTTTTAAGCTTTTATGTATATTATATATATATTTATATATATATATTTAATATATATTATATATAGTCAAATATATAATATGATGTCTGAGAAGATTGCCTCTTTTTCTTATAGCAAGAATAAGAAGATTTTTTTTAGAAGATATTTTAATATTCAGCTAGTAACAATGCATCTTATGTCAGGAAAATAGAATTTTAAATAAATATCACTGCTTAAAAACTTGGTCCCATACTTAATCCCACAATTCTCCTGTAATTGGGCCAGAAAATAAATGCAGATCAAACATTTTCATAGAATTCTCTGCTTATAATCTTAATACATCTTCATTGTATAAAATATAGAAAATAAAAGCTTTATAATAATCTACAATCCTAAGAGATAAGTTACAAATAAGCATTTTTTCTTTCAGTCTTTACTGTATGTATGTATAAAAGTATGGATATGATTGAATTATGTGATTGCTTGCTCTTCTTTTCCAAAGTTGTCTTTTAAATCATCTTCCCACATTAAGTTATAGTTTCAAAATCATAGATTCTTTACAGTTTTTATAAAATTCCATATAGTTATTTTAAAATTTTTGTACATATGTAAAACTATAAATAAACGAAAAAAAAAGTGAAATTCACTCAGTTGTGTCCAACTCTTTGCAATCCCATGGACTTTAGTCCACCAGGCTTCTCTGTCTAAGGAATTCTCCAGGCAAGAACACTAGATTGGGTAGCCTTTCCCTTCTCCAGGAGGTCTTCCCAACCCAGGGATAGAACCCAGGTCTCCTGCACTGCAGGCAGATTCTTAACCACCTGAGCCACCAGGAAAGCCCATAAATATACATATGTATATGGAAATATATAGATGTATGTGGCTATATAAAGACAAAAGTAAAAATCACTCACTCTAAATCCTACAACTCAGTTATAACTATTAAAAAAAAATAGTAAACATCCTTAATACCGCTCTATGCTTATTTGTACCTATCTGTATTTCTATATTAAAAGTCCTGAGTTCATACTGATTTTTCCAACTCCAGTCCTAGGTCCTAGGATTCATTCTAGCCTTCCCCCATTTGCTTACTGATAACTCCTTTCTCCAACAATGAAAAGTACAGCTTTTGTTATCTATGGCACATTTACTGATGTATTTATTTTTAAAATGCACATAAAGAATTTCAGAACTGTTAGCCCATTCCTATATGAAGAACAAATTTACTAACTGGAACATGGTACTTGTGCCAATAGAGTTGGCAAACCTTTCTGTAAAGGACCAGATAGTAATTGTAGGAAACTAGTGAGAAAAAGAACAAAGACAGACTTCCCTTGTAGCTATCTCCCTCACTTCCTTCCTCGAAGTCATGCTCAGCTCAGATGGCTGTCTTTTTCCTGAGCCACCTCCATAACCTGTTGAGATTACAGCCCCACTTGGGCTTTTCTGACCCTTCTTTCCCTACTTGGTTTCCTGTTGTATTTGTCACATTGACGCCTACACTGAATCCATCCACTCTAATACACATTTACGCACATGTTTTAAAATATATACTTGTAACATCTCTAAAAAGTGACTATTTCTTACAGTCAATAACAGATCATTTAATTGAGGGCTTAAATTATGTCAGCACTTGCCATCAGTAGTATTCTAGGTGTGATAAAGCAGGTTATATGATTTCCTTTCTTCTTTTGTCCACTTTTTATCTTATTCTTTTAGAATGAGAAAAGCATCAAACCAGAGTTATTAAAGAGAATATTCTATATCCTCAAATCTCAGTGGATTAACACAACAGGGGTTTATTTTTCCCTTGTGTCATTAAGGACTCTCTGTTCCATGTGGGGCTTGAGTGTCCTCAGTTAGATTCTGTACCTCTAACCAGCTTAAAATGATGAGGGTTGAAGATCACTTAAGTATATAGGAACAAGCCTGAAATTAGTGTTCATCAATTCTGCCTGGCATCTATTTCTGTGTTAATCAGATTAATAGCTGTGAGTTGAATCTTACCCCACCCCACCCCCAGCCCAGAGATATGATAGTGAAGCTCTGGAACCTGTAACTATCTATAATCTTATTTAAAAATCAGGTCTTTGCAGATGTAATCAAGTTAAGATGAGGTTATACAGGATTAGGGTGGACCGTAAATCCAGTGATTTATAGCCTCATAAGGGGACAGGTTTGGAGATAGAAAGGAGACACAGAGAAGTCCATGTGATAGGAGAGGTACAGATTGGAGTTATGCAGCCACAAACCATGGAATGTCAAGGATCTCTGGAAACAGAAATGAGAAAGGACAAGGAAGGAATTTTTCGTAGAGTCTTTGGAGGGAGCATGACCCTATCAACACCTTAATTTTGGACTTGTAGCCTCTAGACCTGTAAAAGAATAACTTTCTATTACTTCACACTACCCATGCCCTAGGAAATGAATACCCCAATTTTGGTACCAAAATCTGTATCTGTCAGGGTTCGACAGAGAAACAGAACCATCAGATATATGGGGAAATAGAATATATATTATTTCAGAAGGGCTTTAGCATCCTCTATTAGATTCACTATCTCCAGCCAGTTTAAAGAGTGAGAATTGAAAAAAATCACTAAATGAGAATAATAATAATATTTAGAAATAATGTTATTAGAATTAATATTTAGAAATAATAGAAATAATAATATTTAGGAAGAATAGAAATAATAGTACTTAGAATTATAAGAAATAGACAAACAGAACCAGGAGATATATATGATTATATACTTATTTATAATATCATATAATTAGTCATTTCTAATTTATATATTTCAATTTAAATTTAAATTACATTTCTAATATAAAGTGAAGTCACTCAGTAATGTCCGATTCTCTGTGACCCATGGACTGTAGTCGGCTAGGCTCCTCCATCCATAGGATTTTCCTGGCAAGAATACTGGAGTGGGTTGCCATTTCCTCCTCCAGGTGATCTTCCTGACCCAGGGATCAAACCCGGGTCTCCCACATCACAGGCAGACTCTTTACTGTCTGAGCCACCAGGGAATCCCTTTTAATTTATATATATTCTTTTTTTTGAGATTTATTTTAGGAAATTGGTTCATGTGACTGTGGGGACTGGCAAGTCTGAAATCTGTAGGGCAGGCTGGCAGATGGGAAATTCAGGCAGGAACTGATGCTAGAGCCTTGAGGAAGAATTTTTGATTTTGTAGAAAATCTGTTTTTGCCCTTAAGGCTGTCAGCCAACCTTGGGATAAGGCTCATCCACCTTACTGAGGATAATCTTCTTTATGTAAGGCCAGCTAATTGCAGATGTTAACCACCACATCTACAAGATAACATTCAAACATGCAGATTAGTGTTTGATTAAATAACTGGGTACTGTAACCTAGTCAAGTTAATACATATCACTTGTAACAAACTATATCAAAATTTATACTACTTGACACAAAATAAATTTGTTTCTCTCATCATGATCAAATACTCTGCTTACTGGCAGGGATGGGAAAGAGTGCTGACCTCCACAGGGTTACAGAGCAAATTGGGAACTTCTTTAGGAAATCAGAACCCATCTAGCAGAGAACTGCTTAAAACAGGCTAGGGACTAGAATACATCCCTTTTCTTACATTAGTCAGAACTCAGCAATATGGCTCCCCTTAACTGCAAAGGTGGCTGGGAAATTTAGTCTTTAGTCTGTGTGACCAAAAGGAAAATGAGATGGTTTGAATATATGAAAATCCCTGACAGAGGGATTTTTTTTTTTTCCTGCTCTGGTCACTGACATATCCCAAGCATCCAGAGTATCAGACCCTGAAACATATTTTTCAAAATTCTAAATATATATATATATATATATATATATATCAGTACAAAATAAATAATAAATATAAGAAATTCTAAAGCTTTAACATTGTCTATTAAAATATATTTGAACAACTGAATTCTCCCTTTAAAAGATAGACTCAAAGCACAGCTATGTACTTTTTAAAAGAAGTGCACTTCAGTGATAATTGAAAGTAGAAAATAAAGATGTGGAGACACTGTTCAAATATATTTTAAAAAAATAAAAATGGAAAACATAAAGTTAAAAAAGTCTCTGTATTAATGAGAGGCAAGGTGCCAGGTAAAGCTAGTGGGATGAATCAGGATAAAGAGGGACATTAAGTTATGATAAAAGCACCATTTATCAAGATGGTAACCAACCATTAGCTAATATAAACCAATCTACATAGCAACTAAATATTTAAGGTAAAATATTTTATTTTAGATTAAAAAAGAGTTGATACAAGTACAATTATATAATTATAATGGAAACTTCCAATATATCTTTTGTCATGGTTGAGGAGATCTGTAGAGAAATATGCATAAAGATACAGATAAATTAACTAAAACCATCAATACCATGAATAACTGAGACTTCAGGTACATTTTCTACATATCGGTTTAGTAAAATAAATCACAGACAATGGCAGAAATTACAAAAGCAAGCTCAGTAGCTAATATGTTCTGGTGAGTGACTCTTTATGTGCCTCATTTGTTTGCTTCAAAATCATTTACTTTAGTGCTTCTTTCTAATTAAGTCTCATTATACACAATGATGGACTCTGTGTTTAGGCCCTGCTGGTACAGTACTGCTGCATGGTATATTCACTCAGATATAAAGACGCTCTCGGAATCTGAGTTCTTTGCTAGGAAAAGGGCTATCTCTAGAGACAAAAGACTAGGTTTGCATTCTGACCTTGCCCTCACTAAAGTGAATGAGCACCTCTTATAGATATAATATATATCTGGATTCACAAACTTGAATTCTCAGTCATACTATTATTTGCCAGTTATATGATCTTAGGCAATTGACTTAACCTTACTGAGCCTCAATGTTCTTATCTCTAGATCAGAAATGATCTCTAGAGATGCAATTCTCTAACATCGGCGAGTTTATATGTAGTACTACAAGTAGTATATTTCCTAAGATCCAAAAGTCCTCTGCAATCCACATTTTTAAAAAAAACACTGTATTTTTGTTGGAATAGCTAAAAAGACAATTGAGACACTTTCTGAAAAATAAAGGAACTATTTCCCCAAAAGGAAAAAGAGGAGTTAATGAAAGCAGTGTTATAGTAACAGATTCTGTCACTTTCATTTATCAAATTTCTCAAACTTAGGCTAGAAATGGAAAGAGCTTCAAGTGTTACAGGCTTGTTTTGGGTTTTGTATATACACAATTGACAGTGCTGAAGGCAGAACTTGCCTAATGGGTGATCAATGCTTATTAACTATCTTCTTTCCTTTGATATCTGGGAGTAAAATTAGGTTGTTGAAGCTGCGTCATTGCTCTTGCTGCCATGAACACTGACAATAGTCCACTGGGATTTTCCTACTCAATAACTGTCTTCCTGATGAGGCCAAATGCTTTCCTTTCTCACATATATAATATGATTGAAAGTGGGGAATGTTTGATCTACAAAATAAGTTGTGATGCGGAAAGAAAAATGTCAGTAATGTGCATATACATATAAGCCACAAGGTGGACTAAAACATGCCTGAGCAGGCAAAAAGAGAGTAATGGTATTAAACATCCTAAAAACATTTGCTAGAAGCACAGAAATTGGGGAACATGAATATACTTGGAAAAGGAAGATGCAAGAAAAGAATAAGGAAATGCAACATTTGTCTCAAGTCTCTGAAATATACAAGAGATAAAAGTTGATATAGAAGAGTGTCAATATTTTAGCAAAAGAAAAAAAGCTTGAAATGAAAAAGACACAAGATAGTAGATGATCTGTGTTATTCACTTTGAATGTTTCTGTGAGAGTCAACCATAAAAAAGCACTGAGAAAGAATATCCCAGATCCCAGTTCAGTCACTCAGTTGTGTCCAGCTCTTTGCAACCCCATGAACCATAGCACACCAGGCCTCCCTGTCCATCACCAACTCCAAGAGTTTACCGAAACTCATGTCCATTGAGCCAGTGATGCCATCTTACCATCTCATCCTCTGTCTCCCCCTTCTCCTCCTGCCCTCAATCTTTCCCAGCATCAGGGTCTTTTCAAATGAGTCAGCACTTCGGATCAGGTGGCCAAAGTATTGGGTTTCCAGCTTCAACATCAGTCCTTCCAATGAATGCCCAGAATGCCCAGATTTCCTTTAGGATGGACTGGTTGAATCTCCTTGCAGTCCAAGGGACTCTCAGGAGTCTTCTCCAACAACACAGTTCAAAAGCATTAATTCAATTTTTCAGCATTCAGCTTTCTTCACAGTCCAACTCTCACATCCATACATGACCACTGGATAAACTGTAGCCTTGACTAGACAGACCTTTGTTGACAAAGTAATGTCTCTGCTTTTTAACATGCTGTCTAGGTTGGTCATAACTTTCCTTCCAAGGAGTAAGCATCTTTTAATTTCATGACTGCAATCACCATCTGCAGTGATTTTGGAGTCCCCAAAAATAAAGTCAGCCACTGTTTCCACTGTTTCCCCATCTATTTGCCATGAAGTGATGGGACTGGATGCCATGATCTTAGTTTTCTGAATTTTGAGCTTTAGGCCAACTTTTTCACTCTCCTCTTTCACTTTCATCAAGAGGCTCTTTGGTTCTTCTTCACTTTCTGCCATAAGGGTGGTGTCATCTGAATATCTGAGGTTATTGATATTTCTCCTGGCAATCTTGATTCCAGCTTGTGCTTCATCCAGCCAAGCATTTCTCATGATGTACTCTGTATATAAGTTAAATAAGCAGGATGACAATATACAGCCTTGACGTATTCCTTTTCCTATTTGGTACCAGTCTGTATTTCCATGTCCAGTTCTAACTGTTGCTTCCTGACCTGCACACAGGTTTCTCAAGAGGTCGGTCAGGTGGTCTGGCATTCCCATCTCTTTAAGAATTTTCCACAGTTTATTGTGATCCATTCAGTCAAAGACTTTGGCATAGTCAATAAAGTAGAAATTGATGTTTTTCTGGAAAGCTCTTGCTTTTGCGATGATCAGTAGATGTTGGTAATTTGATCTTTGGTTCCTCTGCCTCTTCTAAAACTGGCTTGAACATCTGGAAGTTCACGGTTCATGTATTGTTGAAGCCTGGCTTGGGAATTTTGAGCATTACTTTACTAACATGTGAGACGAATGCTATGGTGCTGTAGTTTGAGCATTCTTTGGGGTTGGAATGAAAACTGATCTTTCCAGTCCTGTGTCCACTGCTGAGTTTTCCAAATTTGCTGACATATTGAGTGTAGCACTTTCACAGCATCATCTTTCAGGATTTGAAATAGCTCAACTGGAATTCTATCACCTTCACTAGCTTTGTTAGTAGTGATGCTTTCTAAGGCCCACTTGACTTCACATTCCAGGATGTCTGGCTCTAGGTGAGTGATCAAACCATCATGATTATCTGGGTCATGAAGATCTTTTGTACAGTTCTTCTGTGTATTCTTGTCACCTCTCTTAATATCTTCTGCTTCTGTTAGGTCCATACCATCTCTGTCCTTTATTGAGCCCATCTTTGCATGAAATGTTCCCTTGGTATCTCAATTTTCTTGAACAGATCTCTAGTCTTTCCCATTCTATTGTTTTCCTCTATTTCTTTGCATTGATCACTGAGGAAGGCTTTCTTATCTCTCCTTGCTATTTTTTGGAACTCTGCATTCAAATGGGTATATCTTTCCTTTTCTCCTTTGCTTTTCACTTCTCTTCTCTTTTCAGCTATTGGCAAAGGGAATGGCAAACCATTTCAGTATTCTTGCCTTGAGAACCCCATGAACAGTGTGAAAAGGCAAAACGATAGGACACTGAAAGATGAAACCCCCAGGTCAGTAGGTGCCCATATTCTCTTGGAGATCAGTGGAGAAATAACTCCAGATAGAATGAAGAGACAGAGCCAAAACAAAAACAACACCCAATTGTGGATGTGACTGGTGATAGAAGCAAGGTCTGGTGCTGTAAAGAGCAATATTGCGTAGGAACCTGGAATGTTAGGTCCATGAGTCAAGTCAAATTGCAAGTGGTCAAACAGGAGATGGCAAGAGTGAACGTCGACATTCTAGGAATCAGCAAACTAAGATGGACTGGAATGGATGAATTTAATTCAGATGACCATTATATCTACTACTATGGGCAGGAATCCCTTAGAAGAAATGGAGTAGCCATCATGGTCAACAAAAGAGTCCGAAATGCAGTACTTGGATACAATCTCAAAAACGACAGAATGACCTCTGTTCATTTCCAAGGCAAACCATTCAATATCATGGTAATGCAAGTTTATGCCCTGACCAGTAACCCTGAAGAAGCTGAAGTTGAACAGTTCTATGAAGACCTACGAGACCTTTTAGAACTAACACCCCCAAAAGAGGTCCTTTTCATTATAGGGGACTGGAATGCAAAAGTAGGAAGTCAAGAAACACCTGGAGTAACAGTCACATTTGGCCTTGGAGTACAAAATGAAGCAGGGCAAAGGCTAATAGAGTTTTGCCAAGAGAACGCACAGGTCATAGCAAACACCCTCTTCCAATAACACAAGAGAAGACTCTACACATGGACATCACCATATGGCCAACACCAAAATCAGACTGATTGTACTCTTTGCAGCCAAAGTTGGAGAAGCTCTATACAGTCAGCACAAACAAGACTGGGAGCTACCTGTGGCTCATATCATGAACTCCTTATTGCCTAATTCAGACTTAAATTGAAGAAAGTAGGGAAACCACTAGACCCTTCAGGTATGACCTAAATCAAATCCCTTATGATTATACAGTGGAAATGAGAAATAGAAAGAATATCAACGAAGTCTAAATGTAAGCTACCAGGGTCCCATGCACACAGACATACATTCACTGAGAATTTAGATCTCAGATTGAAAGTACATGAGAATAACTCTGAAAGTTTATTAAAAATACAGGTTATAGAATTTGCCTTTTTACATCCACTTTGGCAGATTCTAATATAGATGTTCAACAGTTCACATTTGAGAAATACTCTCTAGTTATTCTACAATTTATCATTCCCTTAGAGAGATGGATTTCCAGCTAACAATTTCATCTTGTTTCCTGAGTGGTGTTATAGATTCAGAACAACCTAGAGAATTGAAAATAATCTTTTCTGTTATACACCAGAACCCACTAAGATTTGAATGAGCACTCTTTATTGAGCAGAACATTCATGGGACTTTTTCTAACCTGTGGGTTGTAGTTACAAGAGAAGAAAGAGATAGCAAGCAGACCTGGCACAAGATTCAAAAGAAGAGATTTGAAGCATCTCTAAAGGAGAAGATAATCCAGTCCACCATGCTAAATAAAATATTCAATTTCAGCATTCTGAAATTTGGGGAATTATAGCAGCAGATGCTGCTGCTGCCTTCCAAAAATCTATTAAAATGTATTTGTATGAACAAATAGAGTTCACTTGGAGGGATTTCTGGATGATGATTATCCTTCAGTATCAAGTTGAATTGGAAGAAGAAGGCTGTTTCATTTTAATTCATGAAGTACTGCTAAAAATTCAACAGTAGAAGATTCTCTACTTAAAAAAGCAGACTAACCAGTAGAAATTAAAGACTTTAAGAATACTGAAGTGATACGTGTGTATGTATATACACACTTATATACATACACACAAACATACATACAATATAAAGATTATAAAATAATAAATAATTGTAAGAATTCCATGCAATATGGCATAACAACTCATGCTTAGTTTCTAGAAAAAAACATGTCCATTTATAAGCAATATAAATCTCAAATTATCATTAAGTGAATTCTGCAGTAGTTTGTTGTGTTTTTTTATGATTCAAATTAACCAAATAGAACAAATGCATGCCTACTACATATGAGAGATTATGCTTTTATCTATGAAGATTGTGTTCAGCTGCAAGTAACAGAACACCCAATTAAACAGTGATTTCAGTAAACTAGGGGTTTTATTTGTCTGAAGTGATAAGAAGTGCAAAGATGTAAGGGTATGGGGCTGGTCCAGCACTGTAGAGTGTCCTCAGGGTTTTAGATCTTTTAAGTTATTCTCATCAACCATATTAGCATGTGGCTCCCATCTTCATTCTGGCTGCCTTATAATTGCAGGATGGCTGTGCCATCCACCTCTAGGCTGAAAGAAGGTGGAGGGCATGGAACAATGGACTAAATCTGTTAATAAAGATGAACTAAGTCTGCTCCCCAAGAAAGCGATTTGCTCAAAGACAACCTAAACATTCTCTATTCCAATGCTATAAAGAAGAACTGTGTCACAGAGCTACCATAAATGGTGCAAGGAAGGCTAAAAAATTGAGTGTTGAATCTGAGTACATTAACAGTCTGAAAAAATTATGATAGTTGGAGAATAGGTATCAAGTAGGCAAATACACACATGAGTATAAAATTATATATGTCATCTAATTTTAAGCACTTTATAAATCATGTGTGTTTTATCTCTTAAATAGGTGAAGACATTGAGATATATTATAGAAATGTTAAGTAACTTGCCTAAGGTCAAATGAGGTTACTAAAGACAAAATCAGGAATTAAGCCCACGTAAACAAATGCTTGGATTCCCTACTGGCTCAGTGGTAGGGAACCCAGCTGCCAATGCAAGAGATGTGGGTTTGATCCCTGGGTCAGGAAGATCCCCTGGAGAAGGAAATAACAACCGACTCCAGTATTATTGCCTGGGAACTCCCATGGACAGAGGAGCCTGACAGGCTACAGTCCCTGGGGTTGCAAAAGAGTCAGACATGACTTAGCAACTAAACAACAACAACAACAAGTGTTAATATCTTTTTTTACCATACCACATTCTCCCAGGTACCACCAAGCAATATATTCCTTAGAGACTCAGTCTTAAAAAATTGCCCCTCATTTGTCAGTCACATGATCAGTGCCTTTTGATGGTAAAGACTGCATTTTTTTCAACCTAGACTGAAAACATTTTTTTTCAGGGCATAACTTCAACATTTTTGTATCCCCGGTCCTTAGTCCATGGATTTGGTTAGTAGATACACAGATATCCAGATGAATAAATCTGAATTTAGACACTATATTTTCAGCTTATAGAATTCAGGAGAGACAGTTTTGTTGTTGTTAATTTTTCTAATACCCACACAAGGCTTCATAGAACATGTTAGAGAGTAAGCATTTAGTAAATTTTTTTAAAGGTTTAAATAAATAAAATCAGATTTCATATGGATGTGAGTATATATATATATATATATATATATATATATTCACAATATATATATGTATTCACATACAAAATCTGATATATATGTATATTTATATATATATAGTGTAAGAAGAATAGCAGTAAAAAGAGCAGTGCTCTTTTTATGATTTATGATTCACTTGGTTAAAAGGTCAAACAGAGCTGGAAAACTATTAATTGATAAATTGACTCTTGACCTGAGTTTCACTGTGATGAATTTCATTCATTCACTCAGAAAATAATCAGTCTGTAGAGGTAATCAAGTTAAAAGGAAGTCATCAGGGTGGGCTCTAATTGAGTAAGACTAATGTCCTTATGAAAAGGGAAAATTTGGACACAGTCATTCACAGAGAGAAAACATTATGTAAAGATGAAGACAGAGTCAGGGTGATGCATCTTTGGCTAAGGAATGTCAAAGATTGCCAGAAAGCTACCAGAAGCTACCAGGAAGGCTTGGAACAGATTCTTCCTCACAGCCCCAGAAGAAATCAAACTCTCTGACACCATGATCTTGGATTTTCAGTCTCCAGGACTGTGACACAATGAATTTTCATTGTTTAAAACACCCAGTTTGGTGTACATTGTTTTAGCAGCCCTAGCTACCAGCATACAAGTGAAGTCCCTCCCTCCTGGAACTTCCCATTCTAGTCTGGAGCAGAGAGGGAAATAGAAAATTAATGAAGAGATTAGATAATACTGCTTATGGTATTAAACTCTAACGAGTAAAGAAAAATAGGGAAAGGATATGAGACATGCAGTTTTACATAATAGGATCTCTGATAAAATGACACTAGAACTGAAAGGAGGTAAGGAATTGAGTTGTACTGGTGTCTGGAGGAAGAGCATTAAGGGTAGAAGGAACAACGAGTCCATAGCTCCTGGGAAAAAGAGTGCTTCTGGGTTAGAAGAGCTGCCATGACATCAAGGTGGTTCAGTTGGAATAAGGGAGAGAGAGAGAGAATGATAGTAGGATAGTCAGAGATATAAAGGAAGAGCAGATTGTACAGTCCCATTTTTTACTTTGATGATAACTTTGGTTTCTATTCTAAGTGACATAGAAAACTACGAGAGATTCCTAAGCAAAGCAATAATGTGATCTGACTTAAAACTTAAAAGGATCTTGCCAACTCCTGTGTGGGAATAGACTGTAGGTAGGGGCAAAGTTGGAAGCAGAGAAATCAGGGAGGGGGCTACTGTGGTGAAACCTTCCAGGTGAGATATGTAGCTGGTTTGTGCCAGAAAGATGGTGGAGGACAGAATGAGATAGGCAAGTGTTATGTGAAGGCAAGGGTTATGTGAAGCATCACAAATACAAAGGAGAGCTTGATAGACGAATGGAGACCAGGTCTTTGGAGAATGCTACAGGAACTTTCCATTTAAGAGAAGTGCAAAAAGAGGGAATTGAATGTTCCTACTGGAAGGAATAGATGGAGGTAGTGTCCAGGAGAATTCGGCTTGTGGCTGTCATGAAGCCATCCAGAGCAATGGGGTCATCAGCTGTCACACGATGATTCCTCCTATTCATATCTTTGAGTGACATTTATAAACTTTAGTGAGCTGTGGTCACAATTGAGTCCCTGCCATGAGCAAATTAATTTCATTTTCCTTAGAGAAGGCTCAATTTGAACAAGAAGGAAAATGCCATTATTTAAATCTCTTACAGCTTTGAAACCTTTTCCTAGGATTTACATCTGTTGTTGTTCAGTCACTAAGCTGTGTCCAACTGTTTGAGATGTCATAGACTGTAGAATGCCAGACTACTCTGTCCTCGACTACCTCCCAGAATTTGCTCACATTTATTGTCATTGAGGCAGTGATGCTATCTAACCATCTCTTCCTCTGCTGCTGCTTCTCCTTTTGCCTTCAATCTTTCCCAGCATCAGGGTCTTTGCCAATGAGTTGACTCTTTGTATCAGGTGACCAAAGTATTGGAGCTTCAGCATCAGTCCTTTCAATGAATATTCAGGGTTGATTTCCTTCAGGATTGACTGGTTTGATCCCCTTGCAGTCCAAGGGACTCTCAAGAGTCTTCTCCAGCACAATTCAAAAGCATCATTTCTTAGGCACTCAGCCTTCATTATGATCCAACTCTCACATCTGTACATGGCTACTGGAAAACCATAGTTTTAACTCTATGGACCTTTGTTGTCAAAGTTATAGTTCTGCTTTCTAATATGCTGTCTAGGTTTGTCATAGCTTTTCTTCCAAGGAGCATGTGTCTTTTAGTTTCATGGCTGCAGTCACCATCCACAGTGATTTTGGAACCCAAGAAAGTAAAATCTATCACTGCTTCCACTTTTCCCCCTTATGTTTGCCATCAAGTGATGGGACTAGATGCCATCATCTTTGTTTGTTTGTTTTAATATTGAGTTTCAAGCCAGATTTTTCATTCTCTTATTTCACCCTCATCAAAAGGCTCTTATATTCTCGTCACTTTCTGATTACCATAAATAAAAGGAAAATTCCTTAAAACAAAGTTCAAGCTAATTTGACATCATCTAAGTAAAAATGTTTTGTTTAATAATGGCAAATGCCCATAGCAAGAATAACTCAATAGTAAGTTATTAAACAGCTTGAAGTCCCACAAAAATTGTTGAAAATCTCTTTGCACCTAGCTGTTTGCATATTTTGTTTAGTTGCCATGAAAATTACCTTATTTTATATTCCAGTTTTTGAGTGCAAGAAATGCCAACTTAATAAAATTTAAATAAAATAAAATTTGGGTTAACATGGCAATATTGAGTTCAGTGTAACTGTATCTAACATTGCAGTATAATAAGTTAATCAACCTTCTTAATTCTGTAGCATTAAAAAAAAAATCTCAGTCTCAGAAATGTAGAGTGGCATGTATACAAACCCATTTGTGCTGTGGGTTCAAGGAGTAATTTCTTGAAAACTGGTTTGAATCACAGCACCGCTTGTCACAAGTTGAGGACCTCTGTGTGCTTCAGTTTCATCTCTAACATGGGAATAAACACAGCAGCTACTTCATAAAATTGTTCTAGGTTTTAAATGAATTAAGACATATAAAGTGTATAGATAAATGACTGCTTAGAATAAGCCCTCAAAAGTTTAAGTTATATTATTATCTTTGCTATTTAATTTCCTTCATTTTCTATGTCAAGTTCCATTTCACTGAGTTCAAGGTAAGGGTAATCACAGTTCATCTTTAACTCCTGTTCCCTGAGGGTAACATTGCAGTTCTGTAAAGAGGTGTGGTTTATCCCGTGCCCAGGACCTGATACAGCTGCAGAAAGTGATCAGTGGGGGCATCTTCTGTGCCCCTGTCTACCCATGCTGGCATCTGCCAAGATGTCCTCAGTACTGACATGATTTTAGTCCACAGAGACCATTTCTGCAGACTCTAGTCTTGCCAACCTCCTCGTTCATGTCAGGCTGCCGGTGACTGTGTCTATCAGATGCACCAGGAATAAATTGGCCTGCCTAGCTCTTTCCCACCCCAGCAAAGGTGAGGGTCATCTCTCTGGATCCTCTAGGCAGTACATCCTTCAGTGTAAAGCTGAGGCTGGGAGAGCAGTGGGCATGGAGTTCTCTGTGGTGTTGGTGCTTCCAGGGACTGTAGTTAGTGAGCTCAAGGCAGCCCTGTTTGGGAAGCTGCTTCACTTCCTCTTTTTAGAGCAGTGGAATGGTGAGAAGTTCATGATTTGGCAGCAGCAGTGTGCATGTTTCTTTCTGGAGATCACTTCGCCAGCCTTCTGGCTTTCATTCATTTCTTTCCTTCACCTAGAAACTCTTTAATGTATTCATCTGCAGACAGAGCCTGGTTCTTTGTCTATATTATCAAATCTAATACTTTATATTTCAATTCCTTCTTAGCCAAAGATTTTGCAACTCACACACTTTTTAAAATTTTGATTACTAAGACTTCCCTCCTCCAAGGCAGCAGAAGAAAAGACAGAGGATAGAAGGAACTATCAATAACAGAAGTCTCATTGAGTAAAACTTCAAAAATCTTTGCAGTTAGTTTTTCTTTAAGTAAGTGCTCTCTCTGTGCCAGAAATTGACCTAGAATCTAAAATATGAAGATACACTATGCATGGCTTTAAAAAAAAATTAAGTTGCTTATAGTTATTGGGGGGAAGATGATCAAGAAAACAAAGAACTAGGATAGTTAGAGTGTACATGAATATAAAAGATAATATGAAAGACTATTTCTATTGGAGATATTATATGGGAAAGTTTCTTCCAGAGCTGGTTGTGTTTGAAGTGAGTTGCCATGAGTGAAGTCCACCAAAATGCAAATAAGCAAAATGAGCCTTTGGAATTGGAGACAGAATGTGGAGGTAGCACTGGAGAAACAGGTCGGGGCTGAACCCTTAGTGTTTGACTCACATGGCACACTCAGCATGGTAGTAGAAGAAGGTTTTCTGCAGGGGAGGAGGGGCAAGTGGCATGATTTCATTAAATGAGATGCTTTCCATCTTGAGCAAATTAGTCTATCTCTCTGAATCTCAGTTTTCTCATCTGTAAATTATCATCCATAGAAAGGATGCTATGAGGATGGGTGAGCCAAATGTCATATAGACTCATTTGTATCATTTGTAGGTGGTTGTTTAGAAGAGTAACATGGCAGACTTTATTCATTTGCCTTGCTAATGTCTAAGTGATGTAAAATTAGAGGTTTCTAAATTCATCCATACTCAACTTTTGACATCCCCACAGAATTTTGAAAAGGTTATCTCACTAATAGAATGCCCAGCAGAGTGATTATTTTTATCCAAATATGTAGAAAAAAGAGTTATCAAGACTATAGAAGAGTGAGAGAGTGAGGGTGAAAACATGTAAGTACCTGGATTCCACAGGGTCTCCAGCTAATAAGAAACAAAATTAGATAATAGTTTCTGCCATTATTTTAATAAAGACACTTTCCCTGGTTTTCCTACACTATGAAGAATAATCCAGCTACTCTGGAGGAAGCCATTAATGGGAGAAGACTCTAGCAGTTTAATTTCCATTTCTTTATTTCTATTAAAGAAAAGAAGCTTACATTAGTTCTATGTTATTAACTACTTAATAAATTTAGGAAGTAGGTAGCAAAAGAAGAATTGTTCTTTGCATTCAAATGAAGCAAATAACACCCTCAACTGATTATGCATTTAGCAGAAAAAAAGTTTCATCCTATTGCTACATTTTAGGTCCACAGAAGTAATAAATTAATCCATTAGTGAGCCCATATATCGTCTGTTGTGCTCATTATCGAGTATTCCCAGGTGTTCGGAATTTATAAATCTAAATTGATGTGACTTTTAAACTTGGTAATAGAAATATACAGCATAAGGATTATAAGCTATGACACTATTCCCATACCAATGCTTTTTACCAAAAATTTATAGCATTAAATATTAAATTAAGATGTTACCCAAAATTGGAATGTGTTAACATGTCAGAATAAAGCAAAGAAACAAAATTAATCATAGAAACCATAGAGTTGCCAAGTTTTCTTCCCAGTTGCCTGATTTTATGTATCATTTTAAGAGCATGTTATCAAACATTAGGCACCATCAGTTCAGTTCAGTCGCTCAGTGGTGTCCGACTCTTTGCAACCCCATGAATCACAGCACGCCAGGCCTCCCTGTCCATCACAAGCTCCCGGAGTTTACTCAAACCCATGCCCATCGAGTCAGTGATGCCATCCAGCCATCTCATCCTCTGCCGTCCCCTTCTCCTGCCCCCAATCCCTTCCAGCATCAGGGTCTTTTCCAATGAGTCAACTCTTTGCATGAGGTGGCCATAAGTATGTGCATTTAGACAAATAAAACAATTGATTTATCCAGATGTTCTTTATCCATCTCTTTGTGGATTCAGCCAATAAAAATGCTTTGAGCATTTGCTACCTGCCTGATAGGGTACATAGTCTGGAAGGAGGAGGTAAGATTGCCAGACAAATGACCACAAGACAGAAAGGGCAAAGTGTTACTGGAAAGGACACCTCGTGGGGGATTGTTTGAGCTGAGTCTGAAAAGAGCAAGAAAACACAGTTCTTCCAAAGCTCTGAAGCTCTAAAAAGTAGATTGTGTTGAGACACTTTCCTTCAATCCATTTCACTCCATTTCATTCAGGGAATTGAGTTTGTGTGTGGAACAGAGGCAAGGGGTGAGCACAGGCGTGGACATGGCTGACACAGATGACTACGGATAAAGGCTTGTTGATGCTTTTCTTTGCACCATAGTGACTACCAGTGCTTCCGTCTTTTCCCAAAAGACACTAAAATAAGAACATCTTATATAAGTAGTCACTTACATGAACACCTCAGTTCACTGAGGTGGTAGAACTGGAAAAGACTTTACCTCTTTCTTTCTTTTTGTTCCCTGCAGGCAATTCACAATTCAGTGAGGAATAAACTATGTAACTCCAAATATAATGTGTATCTGTGTGTGTGTTGTAATGGAAGCATATTGCAAGTGTCTAGAAAATCTGAAAGACTTGGGTAGAAAATATAGCCTGAGAGAAAGTGTGTTTATAAACATGACTTACATTTAAAAAAAATTTCACAACAGTATACTTTCAATAAGGAAAACAAAAGTAGTGGGATTATGAAAAAGATTCAATAAAAATTTATTTGCCATCTTCCGTTTGAAAGACAGAGGGGGAGTGAAGGAGGGGCAGGGTGAAGATCCTGCTGCTGCTGCTGCTGCTAAGTGACTTCAGTCATGTCCGACTCTGTATGACCTCATAGACATCAGCCCACCAGGCTCCCCTGGCCCTGGGATTCTCGAGGCAAGAACACTGGACTGGGTTGCCATTTCCTTCTCCAGTCCATGAAAGTGAAAAGTGAAAGTGAAGTCTCTCAGTCGTGTCCGACTCTTAGCCACTCCATGGACTGCAGCCTACCAGGCTCCTCCACCCATGGGATTTTCTAGGCAAGAGTACTGGAGTGGGGTGCCATTGCCTTCTCCCGGGTGAAGATCCTACTTTACCTAATTAGTCATGATATCTATATCTGCTATCGATAGTTGTAAGTCAATGCATGATAATATTATTCCTAAATACAGATCCCATTTTCATCCATAGAAAATTGGAACAGGTAATGTTTTTACCTGCTTCAGGAGGAGTTGGTCCTTGAAAGACAGAATGAATTTGTTAGGATGACAACTTGTTGAGTCCATCAGGGAAGATATTCAAGGCTAGTGCAATGGCTGAAATAAAGACATGAGATGTGTTGTGGGTTTGGGCCTATTTGAATAAGTACTAGTAGAATGTTTATAGTTAGGAGAAAGGGGTGATTTCTTTCTCATATTTTAAATGACTTCCTACAGAAAAACTTTAAATAGCTACCTTCTGCATTTGAAGAACTATTTATAGTGCAATATATTTTCCCATACAAATGAATACCTTTACATACAGTAAAATATAGCAGAGCCAAAAGCAATGGCTATGGACAAGTCTGCCATTCAGAGATCACAGTTGCCTGCCATGAAGTAGGAACCTAGCCTAATGAACGGTTACCAAAAGGCAAGAACAAAAGCATAAGGTCTGTCTTATCTTGTACCACATCATTTCTCAGTAGCATCAGGCATCACTTAAGAGTAAGCTTTCTGTCCATTAGCAGACAAATGGATAAGGAAGTTGTGGTACATATACCCAATGAAATATTACTCAGCTATAAAAAAGAACACATTTGAGTCAATTCTAATGAGGTGGGTGAAACTGGAGCCTATTGTACAGAGGGAACTGAGTCAGAAAGAGGAACACCAATACAGTATATTAATGCATATATATGGGATTTAGAAAGATGGTAATGATGACCCTATATGCAAGACAACAAAAGAGACACAGATGTAAAGAACAGACTATTGGACTATATGGGAGAAGGTGAGTGTGGGATGATATGAGAGAATAGCATTGAAACATGTATATTACCATATGTAAAACAGATGACCAGTGAAAATTCAATGCATGAAGCAGGTCACCCAAACCTGGTGCTCTGGGACATCCCAGAGGGATGGAGTGGGAGGGGGTTCAGGAGGGTGAACACCCATGCCTGGTTCATGTCGGTGTATGGCAAAAACCACCATGATATTGTAAAGTAATCATCCTCCAATTAAAATGATATTTTTCTAAAAAGAATAAACTTCCAATGCACAGGCTTGTTTTTTTGCCTTAGCCCTGAAACAGTTACCCCAGTCCATCGTAAACTGCCCTTTCTCAGTTGCTCCCCATTTTACTGAGTCCAAACTAAAAAGGATGTATTTATGATTATTATCTTAACTTGCCTCCTAGTTTGAATTATCTTTGCTGTCTTGGCTTGGATTCTTACTTCATCACAAATGAGGCTGAGGCTTTTTGTCACCTCCATTTCCTCACTGCCTTTGGATGTTCCAGATAAATGCCTTGGGTAGTTTGTCCAGGCCCAAGAATCTTCTTCCTCATACAGATTGCTTGTCTCCTCTTTCTCTGTCTTTGGCCTATAGGAAGGAGAAGAGACGTTTTTTTTTTTTGTGATCTCCAGTCTACCAAAGCTACCCTCTGTTGAAGGGTGGGAGATAGTTGTCTTTGCCCTTTTCTTAGGGTAGGGGAGTGCATTTCAGAGGAATATTTCTTAAAATGTGTCAATCACTTTCTGAATCACTGTTCATCATCAAGCTATTGTAATTTTGAATTTAAGAATATGATTAAAAGCATAGTACTAAAATAATTTGTTAACAAAGGCTTTAATTAATTAGCATGTACTGATGCTAATTGCCATGTACTTTCTTTCTTTCCTTTCTTTTTTGAGTAGACTTCACTCTATTTTATTATAATCTTTACATATACTGACCTTAATCTCCTCTATATGTCTTCATTGATACTAAAATGGATTGAAGTTGAAAAGTTATAATCCGCAAAGTGTACAAAATGACTATTTCAAAGTTTGCTTAGATGATTTGACATTACTAAGGAGTAAATCCTTAAGTAGCATTTATAATAATATTACCATGGAAAATTGAATACTTTTTCCTGATAATTGACCACTTGTTCACAAGAATCCTAAATTACAGACAAAAATTATGTGACAAATATATGCATGTTCTGTACCCTTTCAGATAATAATATGCTATGTTTTGGACTCTAGAATTGTACACTCATGTAAGTAATATTTAAGTGTAATACTTTCATATGGAGGGGTGTTCTAGAAACATTTATGGATATTGTTTTTTCAGTATCAAAAGTTACACCAAGAAGTGTCATATTCCTTGGAATCCTCAAAAAATGAGGTGACAGAAAACAGACTGTAGGAATTCAGACTATCACATGCAGTGGGCAAAGGGCATTTCCTTCACTCAATAAATATTTATAGAACATCAACAAAATGTCATACTTTGATAGGCTGGAGTGATAAATCAGTGAGCAGGAGAAATAATGACCCTTCACTCCTGGAATTTGAGATAGTTTTCTACCCTCAGAATATAGGCATCTATAAATATGGCCTTTAGTTTTTCAAGGAAGCTTATTTTCTTCAGCTAATACATGGAAGTCAGGAGCACCACTTTACAGGTTACTTTGTGAAGTTACATGAAATAATGTGTATGGAAGTTCCCAGTGAGAAAATATGAGAGGTTGAAAAGTTGATTAACTATGAGAAGTGGGGAATTTCAGGAACAAGAACTCCTAGTGCACTCACCTGTACAAATATACTGTCATCAATTATATAACCGAATTAGCAGTATTTTTTGAATGAAGAATTCATCTATACAATGGTAACTCTTATTTAATTCTTAAATCAGTCATTGTGAACATGAAATTGGTGTTAAGTCTAATGCTACAAGATGTTTTCACTGGAAAATTCTACAATATTTTAGGTAAGATTCATCTTTGAGGAACAGATGTCCTAAACAGAGTCACTCATAAACCTCAGTTGTAACTCTGATTTAATGTGATTTTATTACATGGTTTTATAATTTGATTTTAAGAACAAAGTGCCCATCTTAGTTTGCAATGCATGAACACATGGCAGTCTCCATGGCTGCTTCCTTCTCTTCCTTTGATACAAATGAATATATTTTACTTAGCGGATGATAGGGAAAGGTGAAATTGAAGTGTCTCCATTCAAGAGGAATCCATAACAGAGCTTTTGAGAAGAAAAATTAAGAGGTCATGCTTTATTACAAGGCCCATGGAAGAAAGAATGGGGCCATGCGCTTTGCTGGAAAAGTGATTTTGCTTCATGATTGATGACCTGTCTGGTGTGAGGCTGGTCACAGTAATAATGTCAGGACTTACTCTCAACAGTAGAAAAAGCTGTCAGTTCTGAAGCTCTGATGTGATAGAGGGGGGATTGGGATTATAAAGCTGAAATGGCCAAAGAGCGTCCTCTGATTTAGGCCTGTGATGCAAGGTGATTTTGTGTAAAACTGACTTTAAACTCATTTTACATGTAGAGAGAGAAACTCAAAAGAACTCGAGAACAAAAATTTAATAGAAATTACTTCTCAAAAGTAATAAGAAATATTTTCTTTTTACTACTATGATTTTTTTGCTGTCCAAGTTTTATTTATGAACATGTAGAAATTTATCAAATATATGTGTGGGCTGATAAAAATAAAATTAAGTATTCAGGAGGGTAGCATGAAATAATGGAGGGAGTATGGAGGTTCATTTCTAACCTGCATTCATATCCAAACTCTTGCACTAAGTAGCTGGAAAAAAAGATAATCCAATTCTGTCCTTCTCCTTTTTGGACAACATGATGGAATGAAATTCAGGGGCTGAAAAAGGCCTTTCCTGTCTCACCCTGCAGAAATGAGCTCACACTGTTGCCAGCTCTTTTTCCTCCTTGTTGTGGGACCCAGCGTCTGAGAGATCCAGGTCTGGCTGTTCTTTGCTCCCACTCATCAGATCCTCTTAGTGATTGCCAAGTGTCACTTCCCCCTAATGAATGGTTATATGCCCTGGGAGCCTGTGGTGAGCTTTATTCCTCCATCCTATGACCACTTAATCTTTTTGAAAGGTATATATTCTGTGAATCCTTTGGGTTTCTTCTTGACTGTAGCTTCCCACAGCAGTCACAGCCAGGTCCACCCTCAAGTCCTTGCCCTCCTAATCAGAAACCTTAGCGTCTATTCCAGCTTTTCCTAGTTTGTCTGTCTTGTTATAATAAACTGGGACATACATGGCAATGCCTTGACTTCTGACATCTCCTCACCCTGTCCATGATCTTCTCTGAGAGTAAGCAGAATACAAGGACCCACTGTTGAAACATGAGACAGTTACATTTCTTTTCTTTCTTTCTTTTTTTTTTTTTTTTTCGTTTATTTTTATTATTTGGAGGCTAAATACTTTACAATATTGTAGTGGTTTTTGCCATACATTGACATGAATCAGCCATGGATTTACATTTGTTCCCCATCCTGAACCCCCCTCCCACCTTCCTCCCCATCCCATCCCTCTGGGTCATCCCAGTGTACCAGCCCTGAGCACTTGTCTCATGCATCCAACCTGGACTGACGATCTGTTTCACACTTGATAATATATATGTTTCAATGCTATTCTCTCAGATCACTGCACCCTTGCCTTCTCCCATAGAGTTCAAAAGTCTGTTCTATACATCTGTGTCTCTCTTTCTATCTTGCATATAGGGTTATTGTTACCATCTTTCTAAATTCCATATACCTGTGTTAGTATACTGTATTGGTCTTTATCTTTCTGGCTTACTTCACTCTGTATAATGGGCTCCAGTTTCATCCATCTCATTAGAACTGATTCAAATGTATTCTTTTTAATGGCTGAGTAATATTCCATTGTGTATATGTACCATAGCTTTCTTATCCATTCGTCTGCTGATGGGCATCTAGGTTGCTTCAATGTCCTTGCTATTATAAACAGTGCTGTGATGAACATTGGGGTACACGTGTCTCTTTCAGTTCTGGTTTCCTCGGTGTGTATTCGCAGGAGTGGGATTTGCTGGGTCATATGGCAGTTCTATTTCCAGTTTTTTAAGGAATCTTCACACTGTTCTCCATAGTGGCTGTACTAGTTTGCATTGCCACCAATAGTGTAAGAGGGTTCCCTTTTCTCCACACCCTCTCCAGCATTTATTGCTTGTAGACTTTTGGATAGCAGCCATTCTGACTGGCGTGTAACGGTACCTCATTGTGGTTTTGATTTGCATTTCTCTGATAATGAGTGATGTTGAGCATCTTTCCATGTGTTTGTTAGCCATCTGTATGTCTTCTTTGGGGAAATGTCTGTTTAGTTCTTTGGCCCATTTTTTGATTGGGTCATTTATTTTTCTGGAATTGAGCTGCAGGAGTTGCTTGTATATTTTTGAGATTAATCCTTTGTCTGTTGCTTCGTTTGCCATTATTTTCTCCCATTCTGAAGGCTGTCTTTTCACCTTGCTTATAGTTTCTTTTGTTGTGCAAAAGCTGTTAAGTTTAATTAGGTCCCATTTGTTTATTTTTGCTTTTATTTCCAATATTTTGGGAGGTGGGTCATAGAGGATCTTGCTGTGATTTATGTCGGAGAGTGTTTTGCTATGTTCTCCTCTAGAAGTTTTATAGTTTCTGGTCTTACATTTAGATCTTTAATCCATTTTGAGTTTATTTTTGTGTATGGCGTTAAAAAGTGTTCTAGTTTCATTCTTTTACAAGTGGTTGACCAGTTTTCCCAGCACCACTTGTTAAAGAGGTTGTCTTTTTTCCATTGTATAGTCTTGCCTCCTTTGTCGAAGATAAGGTGTCCATAGGTACGTGGATTTATCTCTGGGCTTTCTATTCTGTTCCATTGATCTATATTTCTGTCTTTGTGCCTGTACCATACTATCTTGATGACTGTGGCTTTGTAGTAGAGTCTGAAGTCAGGCAGGTTGATTCCTCCAGTTCCATTCTTCTTTCTCAAGATTACTTTGGCTATTCGAGGTTTTTTTGCATTTCCACACAAATTGTGAAATTATTTGTTCTAGTTCTGTGAAAAATACTGAGATCTTAATAGACCCATCACAAGCACAGAAATCAAAACTGTAATCAGAAATCTTCCAGCAAACAAAAGCCCAGGACCAGATGGCTTCACAGCTGAATTCTACCAAAAATTTAGAGAAGAGCTAACACCCATCTTAGTCAAACTGTTCCAGAAAATTGCATAAGAAGATAAACTTTCAAACTCATTCTATGAGGCCACCATCACCCTAATACCAAAACCAGACAAAGATGCCACAAAAAAAGAAAACTACAGGCCAATATCACTGATGAACATAGATGCAAAAATCCTTAACAAAATTCTAGCAAACAGACTCCAATAACATATTAAAAAGAGCGTACATCATGATCAAGTGGGCTTTATAATGCAAGGATTCTTTAATATCTGCAAATCAATCAATGTAATACACCACATTAACAAATTGAAAGATAAAAACCATATGATTATCTCAATAGATGCAGAAAAAGCCTTTGACAAAATCCAACATCCATTTATGATAAAAACTCTCCAGAAAGCAGGAATAGAAGGAACATACCTCAACATAATAAAAGCTATATATGACAAACCTACAACAAACATTATCCTCAATGGTGAAAAATTGAAAGTATTTCCCCTAAAGTCAGGAACAAGACAAGGGTGCCCACTCTCACCACTACTATTCAACATAGTTTTGGACGTTTTGGCCACAGCAATCAGAGCAGAAAAATAAATAAAAGGAATCCAGATATGAAAAGAAGAAGTAAAACTCACTGTTTGCAGATGACATGATCCTCTACATAGAAAACCCTAAAGACTCTACAAGAAAATTACTAGAGCTAATCAATGAATATAGTAAAGTTGCAGGATATAAAATTAACACAGGGAAATCCCTTGCATTCCTATACACTAACAATGAGAAAACAGAAAGAGAAATTAAGGAAACAATATCATTCACCATTGCAACAAAAAGAATAAAATACTTAGGAGTATATCTACCTAAAGAAACAAAAGACCTATACATAGAAAACTATAAAACACCGATGAAAGAAATCAAAGATGACACAAATAGATGGAGAAATATACTGTGTTCATGGATTGGAAGAATCAATACTGTGAAAATGAGTATATGATCCAAAGCAATCTATAGATTCAATGCACTCCCTATCAAGCTACCAACGGTATTTTTCACAGAACTAGTTACATTTCTTTGCAGCAATTCTTGAAAATACTGAATGGTCAGTATGAGAATGGTCAGTTCTGGTGTCAAGGGTCAGCAAACATTCAAGACCCAGCTTACTATCTTCATAAATACAATGTGGTCTTCTTAGTTGAAATGGGCTACCTCATCCTAAAATGTCACCATTGAAAAGTCATTTGACATGGATCTGAATGTGGAATCTGTACAGTGACAGATTTCAGTTCAGTGATCAAGATAAATCATTTATAACGGATGTGTTTTGTAGTTGAGTGGCTAATTTCTTCCACACTTATATGGCATTTATTTCCCAGAGAGGATACCATCATAGTTCACTACACGGAGTACCTCACACCAAGGTGGTTGTTTATATCAAGTTAGGAAATACTGCCTCCTGAACCACCACCAGAGCCCTCTCGGCACACATATGAAGGCCTACATAGACATAGGCTTACATAGACAGTATTTTCATGTAACATTGTTTTTGTACATCCCATGGAACAAGGGCTTAAGTCGTCCCATTCAGAACTACTCTGTGATAGAATTACCTCATTCAGTTGCTTTTAATATAGGAGTAGTGCTGAAACCTATATTGATGTTGCATCATCCTTGTGCTGTATTATTGGAGTTTCTCATCACAAGCTGCACGACAACTTGTCTCATCTTGCCCTCAGACTGGAATCAAGTCAAGGGTTGTTTTTATTTGCTTTTCTTCATTCTGCCCAGATGGATGGAACTGTTGGTAGCCCCCAGTTGTCTGTCTATCAACATATAAATCAGAAGCTTTGAGTTGCTCACACAAAAGGAATCATGGATACATTGGAAACATGTGGGCCCTGAATTTTCTGGAGCTTTTGACTTTGTAGCATATTGTTTGTCTCCCTGGTTATTTCCCTAGCCCTCAATTTTTTTTTTTAATAGGAGAATAATTGCTTTACAGTGTTGTATGGGTTTCTGCTATACAACAACCATAAGTTGTTGAATCAGCTATAAGTTTACATATAGCCCTCACATCTTAAGCATGTTTCAGGCAGGTCTCAGCAGAGCTGCTGGCATTTTTTAAGTATATTGCCAATGTGAAGATTATTTGGTTCAAGGTCTGGCACATATTTAGACACAGCTCCCTATATCCCTTGCTATATGTACAAGCAAATAACTTCAATTAGGCCAGTCTCATTATGAAGAAAACTCCCAGAGAACCAATGGAAAGATGTTAATGGTTTGCCAGTTTGGTTCCTTGGAGAGAAGGACTTCCGCTCTACCTCACTAATATTGGGCACTTCATCAATAAACTAGGGGTGAACAAGTAACTAAATGGTGCTTCTGCAGTACCTAAGGACACTTGAAAGCAATTTGTTCTCTTAAGTGGATTAAATAACTCCTCCCTGAACATCTTATTACCTGATGAGTTTGTAAAAATTAGCTTTTTCTTCATAGGGAGTGCATAAGTAAACCCTGAAAATGATTTGTGGCTGAAAGTCAAGCAGTTTAGGCTCAGTTGTGTTTCTGTTACTTACTAACCATGTGGTTTTGGGAAAGTTTGTTCACCTCTGTTCCTCGTGTTTAAAATGAGGATCATGACAATCTTATCAGTTTCTGTGAGTTAATGCTTAAAGCAGTTCTTGGCACATAGTAAATGACAGGAACTTAGCCACTATTGTATAATCAAAGGGTGCAATATTCCAAATGAACTGCAGTTTTTACATAGAAAAGTTTATCAAACTGTAAAAATGATGGGAATTGTACATTCTAATGCATGGCATAGGGAAGATCAAACTGTTGTTTTTTGTTTTTGCTTAAGCTATGTGCCTCCTTTTTCATCCCACTGTCTGCACAGTTCTTGGCACATGGATTGTTAAATGAATAAATTAATTATTAACTGATTTATGTTCATAACATTCCTTTTGATGTTTTTGTGCAGGCCAAAATGACCTGGGTATTCCCAGGAAAGTGTATTGCTTTAAGAAATAGCCAGTGAAGGGGTATAAGAAATATGGTGGTTTATGTTCTGTATATGTCTTAACTGACAAAATTAATTACTTCAATAATAATCAGTGTTTATCATTATAATAAAAGAACAGAAATGTGTGTGTGGTGAGAGAGAAAAAGGGAAATTTTAAATAGATGTAACTTTTTATATTTCAACATTGTCAGTTTTCATGAATATTATTATTTATTGATTATACCAAAGCCTTTGACGGTGTAGATCACAAAAAACTGTGGAAAATTCTTAAAGAGATGGGAATACCAGACCACCTGACCTGCCTCTTGAGAAACCTGTATGCAGGTCAAGAAGCAACTGTTAGAACTGGACATGGAACAACAGACTCGTTCCAAATCAGGAAAGGAGTATGTCAAGGCTGTATATTGTCACCCTGCTTATTTAACTTACATGCAGAGTATGTCATGAGAAACGCTGGGATGGATGACGCACAAGCTAGAATCAAGGTTACTGGGAGAAATATCAATAACCTCAGATATGCAGATGACACCACCTTTATGGTAGAAACTGAAGAAGAACTAAAGAACCTCTTGATGAAAGTGAAAGAAGAGAGTGAAAAAGTTGGCTTAAAGCTCAACATTCAGGAAACTAAGATCACAGCATCTGGTCCTATCACTTCATGGAAAACAGTGGAAACAGTGACAGACTTTATTTTTAGGGGCTCCAAATTCACTGCAGATGGTGATGCAGCCATGAAATTAAAAGATACGTGCTCCTTGGAAGAAAAGTTATGACCAACCTAGACAGCATATTCAAAAGCAGAGACATTACTTTGCCAACAAAGGTCCGTCTAATCAGGCTATGGCTTTTCCAGTAGTCAGGTATGAATGTGAGAGTTGGACTATAAAGAAAGCTGAGTGCCAAAGAATTGATGCTTTTGAACTGTGTGTTGGAAAAGATTCTTGAGAGCCTCTTAGTCTGCAAGGAGATCCAATCAGTCCATCCTAAAAGAAATCAGTCCTGAATATTCATTGGAAGGACTGATGTTGAAGCTGAAACTCCCAATACTTTGTCCATCTGATGGGAAGAATTGACTCATTAGAAGACCCTGATGTGGAGAAAGATTGAAGGTAGGAGGAGAAGGGGACGACAGAGGATGAGATGGTTGGATGGCATCACCGACTTGATGGACATGAGTTTGAGTAACCTCCGGGAGTTGGTGATGGACAGGGAGGTTTGGCATGCTGCAGTCCATGGGTTTTCAAAGAGTTGGACAAGACTGAGAGAGTGAACTGAAATGAATTGATTGTAAAAAAGTAAACAATTACTCTATAAAATTGAAGAGTACAATTCTCCCTTGCTTGACAGTATTTCTGAGAATTATAGTTCTTATAATTAGATGTAACAGTTCTGCTATGTTAAAAGTAGACCGATTTTCTTAAGACATCTACTTATACTGTTTAGTGTTTGAATAATTTAAAAGTTCTTTTTTCTGTTCCTTTTACTGGTTATGAATTCATTCTGATTTAAAGTATCTAGATTGCCCTCAAACTTATCAAACATGACACTCATTTCTTACTGCAATTTCTAGACTCACAAAACTTGAATCCCCATATCCCCTGTCATATACAGAGATGGAACAGCCAAGGTTGTGGGAAGAATGAAGAGTGACCATTAGTTATACTTGCCAGCAAAACAGACTATAGCCAGCCATTTCTGAGCCATCTAATTCTGCTGGAAAGTTTTTGTTTTGTTTTGTTTTTAATTGATCTATAGTTGATTTACAATGTTGTGTTAATTTCTGATATATAGCAAAGTGATTCAGTTATGGATATATATGCATATTCTTTTTCATATGCTTTTCCATTATAGTTTATTACAGGATTCCAAGGTGGTTCAGATGGTAGTTTATTATAGAACATTGAATATATAGTTCCCTGTGCTATACAGTAAGATCTTGTTGTTTATCTATTGTATATACAGAAGGTTGTATCTGCTAATTCAAAATCCCTACTTTATCCCTCCCTTTTCCTCTTTGGTAACCATAAATTTGTTTTCTATGCCTGTGAGTCTGTTTTTGTTTCATAAATAAGTTCATTTGTGGCTTATTTTGGGTTCCACATATAAGTGATATCATGCAGTATTGTTTCTCTTTCTGATTTCCTTTACTTAGTATGATAATCTCTAGGTACATCCATGTTGCTGCAAATGACATTATTCTTTTTTATGGCTGAGTTATATTCCATTGCACCACATCAATTTTATTTTATTTATTGTTTTAATTTTATCAGAGTCTAGTTGACTTATAATGTTGTGTTAGTTTTAGGAGTATAGCAAAGTGACTCATTTATGTCTATAAATATATATATATATATATATATATATTCTTTTTCAGATTCTTTTCTCATATAGGTTATCACAGAATATTAAGCAGAGTTACCTTTGGTATACAGTAGGTCCTGGCTGGTTATCTATCTTGTAAATTCTACTGGGAAGTTCCTGTTCAATCAGGCTAGGGCTAATAGCTGTTCTGGTTGTAGGCAGAAGTTTGTTTGTTTGTTTTTAACTTTTATTCTCATGATAAGTTATTTCACCCATATCCCTTCTTTGAAATACCACAATTCTAGTCTCTCTAGTGTCCTAAGTGCATATAATCATGAAGATTTTATTCACACAAGAACCCAAATGCGGTCCAGCCACCTTTTCTACAATCTCTATTTTTTCACAAAGCACATTCTCCTTCCCCAGGAGCAAGCTTATGGGTCTCTGGCCACTCGATCTTGTGCACAGTTTCTAGTTTTCCATGATAACAGTATGACAGAGAATTTCCAGAGCTTTTTCTCTGTGGGCTCCCACTGATTTGTGAATTACTTGCAGGGAAAACTCCTGTATTTTTATAAAAGTATGCTAGATATCTATCATAAACTATATTAAGCAGGTTAAAAAAATACCATGGAAAGGAAGAAATGCATCTACTTTTTAAAAATCATTACAGTAGTTCTTCATATGAGATATTTCTCAATTAAAATAGCTCTTAGTCACTAAAAATAAATAAATAAATAAATAAACTCTGTATAGGCAGATTAATAGCTATGTAAAGCACATCAGTTTACCAGGGCAAAGGAGGAGGAGAAAATTAGAAAATATTGCCTAATGAGTAGAGTTACCTTTTGAAACAATGGAAAAGTTTTGAAAATCTGTTGGTCATGGTTATACCACATTGAGAATGTAATTAATATCACTGAATTGTGCCCTTAAAATTTGTCAAAATAACAAATTTTATATATATTCTACCACAATAGAATTTTAAAATGAGTCATTTGCAAAAGAAAAGCATGGAAATATTCAAGATAACTAAATGAGTATTTTCTAAAAAGAAAATCATTCCCAGATAGAGAAATCATAAGAGAGAGCACAGAAATTAGTCTTGGAAATAAATATGATTGTAGCAATATATTTTTTCATTCATTCTCGTTTAAGAAACATACTACTACAACAGAAATAATCATTAGATAACGCAACAAATTAAAAAACTGAATAACTGAATTATTATAAGAAAGCTGCATTTAAATAAACAAATCTCCAGAGTTGAAATGCTGTATGCATCAGAGCCCAGTTCTCACTGTTGATCACAGACATTCCGTTCAGGCACTCAGTCATGTTCGACTGTTTGCGACCCCATGGACTGCCGTGCGGGAGGGTACCCTGTACATCACCAACTACCGGAGCTGACTCAAACTGATGTCCATTGAGTCGGTGATGCCATCAAACCATCTCAACCTTTGATGTCCCCTTCTCCTCCCGCCTTCAATAGTTCCCAGCAGCAGGGTGTTTTCCAATGAGTCAGTTCTTCACATCAGGTGGCCAAAATGAGTTTCAGCTTCAGCGTCAGTCTTTCCAATGAATATTCAGGACTGTTTCCTTTAGGATGGACTGGTTGAATCTCCTTGCAGTCCAAAGGACTCTCAAGAGTCTTTTCTAACACCACAGTTCAAAAGCATCAATTCGTTGGAGCTCAGCTTTCTTTATAGTCCAACTCTCACATCCATACATGACTACTGGAAAAACCATAGTTTTGACTAGATGGACCTTTATGGGCAAAGGTTTCTGCTTTTTAATATGCTGTCTAGGTTGGCCATAACTTTCCCTCAAAGGAATAAGCCTCTTTTAATTTCATGGCTGAGTTCACCATCTGCAGTGATTTTGCAGCCCCCCAAAATAAAGTTTCTCACTGTTTCTGTTGTTTCCCCATCTATTTTCCATGGAGTGATGGGACCAGATGCCAAGATTTTAGTTTTCTGAATGTTGAGTTTTAAGCCAACATTTTCACTCTCCTCTTTCACTTTCTTCAAGAGGTTCTTTAGTTCTTCGCTTTCTGCCATAAGGGTGGTGTCATCTGCATATCTGAGGTTATTGATATTTCTCCTGGTGATCTTGTTACCAGCTTGTGTTTTATCCAGCCCAGCATTTCGCATGATGTACTCAACATATAAGTTAAATAAGCAGGGTGACAATATACAGCCTTGACATACTCCTTTCCCAGTTGGAAACCAGTCTCTTCTTCCATGTCCAGTTCTAACTGTTGCTTCCTGACCTGCATACAGGTTTCTCAAGAGGCAGGTCAGGTGGTCTGGTATTCCCCTCTCTTGAAGAATTTTCCACAGTTTGTTGTGATCCACACAGTCAAAGGCTTTGGCATAGTCAATAAAGCAGAAATAGATGTTTTTCTGGAACTCTATTGTTTTTTCAATAATCCAGCAGATGTTGGCAATTTGATCTCTGGTTCCTCTGCCTTTTAATATCCAGCTTGAACATCTAGAGGTTCAAGGTTCACATACTGTTGAAGCACGGCTTCGGGAATTTTGAGCATTACTTTGCTAGTGTGTGAGATGAGTACACTTGTGCGGTAATTGGAACAGTCTTTGGCATTGCCTTTCTTAGGGATTGGAATGAAAACTGACCTTTTCCAGTCCTGTGGCCACTGCTGAGTTTTCAAATTTGCTGTCATATTGAGTGCAGCACTTTCACAGCATCATCTTTTAGGATTTGAAATAGCTCAACTGGAATTCCATCGCTTTAAGAAGCATCTAGTGATGCTTCTTAAGGCACACTTGACTTCGTATTCCAGGATGTCTGGCTCTAGCTGAGTGATCACACCATCATGGTTATCTGGGTCATGAAGATCTTTTTGTATCATTCTTCAATGTATTCTTGTCACCTCTTTGTAATATCTTTTGCTTCTGTTAGGTCCATATATTTTCTGTCCTTTATTGAGCTCATCTTTCCATGAAATGTTCCCTTGATATCTCTAATTTTCTTGAAGAGATCTCTAGTCTTTCTCATTCTATTGTTTTCCTCTATTTCTTTGCATTGATCACTGAGGTAGGCTTTCTTATCTCTCCTTGCTATTCTTTGGAACTCTGCATTCATATGCTTATATCTTTCCTTTTCTCCTTTGTTTTTCACTTCTCTTCTTACAGCTATTTGTAAGGCCTCCTCAGACAATCATTTTGCCTTTTTGCATTTCTGTTTCTTGAGGATGGTCTTGATCACTGCCTCCTGTGAAATGTCATGAACCTCCATCCATAGTTCTTCCAGCACTTTGTCTATCAGATCTAATCCCTTGAATCTATTTGTCACTTCCACTGTATAATCATAGAGATTTGTTTTAGATCATGCCTGAATAGTCTAGTGGTTTTCCCTACTTTCTTCAACTTAAGTCTGAATTTGACAATAAGGTGTCCATGTTCTGAGTGAGAATTAACTCCCCGTCTTGTTTTTGCTGACTTCATAGAGCTTATGCATCTTTGGAAGCAAAGAATATAATCAATCTAATTTCAGTATTGACCATCTGGTGTTATCCATGTGTAGAGTGTTCCCTTGTGTTGCTGGAAGAGGCTGTTTGCTATGACCAGTGCATTCTTTTGGCAAAACTCTGTTAGCCTTTGCCCTGCTTCATGTTGTACTTCAAGGCTAAATTTGCCTGTTACTCCAGGTATCTGTTGACTACCTACTTTTGCATTACAGTCCCTTATAATGAAAAGGATGTCTTTTTTGGATGTTAGTTTTAGAAGGTCTTGTAGGTCTTTGTAGAACCATTAAACTTCCTCAGCAGTACTGGTCAGGGCCTAGACTTGGATTACTATGATACTGAATGGCTTGCCTTGGAAATGAACAGAGATCATTCTGTCTTTTTGAGACTGCATCCAGGTACTGAGTTTTAGACTCTTTTGTTGATGATGCTGGCTAATCCATTTCTTATAAGGGATTCTTCCCGACAGTAGTAGATATAATGGTCATCTGAGTTAAATTCACCCATTCCAGTCCATTTTAGTTTGCTGATTCCTAAAATGTAGATGTTCACTCTTGCCATCTCCTGTTTGACCACTTCCAATTTGTGTTGATTCATGGACCTAATATTCCAGGTGCCTATGCAATATTGTTCTTTACAGCATCGGAATTTACTTCCATCACCAGTCACATCCACAACTGGGTGTTGTTTTTGCTTTGGCTTCATCTCTTAATTCTTTCTGGAGTTATCTCCACTGCTCTACAGTAGCATATTGCACACCTACTGACCTGGGGAGTTCATCTTTCAGTGTGCTATCTTTTCTCCTTTTCATACTTAGGTGGTGGAAATGGTGTGATGAACAGAGGAATATAAAACAGACATGGATGCATCTGCCATTCATTTTGGATAGCAAGCACTGTCAAGTTTGTAACAGTCACAGGAATAAAGGGTCAGATAGACTGTATTTGTGCCCAAATCTTCCTCTTGTTAAGATCTTTAGTCTCACTGATGCAGTTTCCTCATCTAACAAATAAAGGGGAAAAAGATACAGCAGAATGTATTTTTTTGTGAAGGGTGAAGAGTTACTGGTTAAGGCCTGTCATGCATTTGTTCTTTCAATTCAGTTCACTCACTCAGTCATGTCCGTATCTTTGCGACCCTGTTAACCACAGCACGCCAGGCCTCCCTGTCCATCATCAACTCCCGGAGTTCACCGAAACTCATGTCCATTGAGTCGGTGATACCATCCAACCATCGCATCCTCTGTCATCCCCTTCTCCTCCTGTCCTCAATCTTTCCCAGCATCAGGGTCTTTTCAAATAGGTCAGCTCTTTGCATCAGGTGGCCAAAGTATTGGAGTTTCTTCTTGAACATCAGTCCTTCCAATGAACACCCAGGACTGATCTCCTTTAGGATGGACTGGTTGGATCTCCTTGAAATCCAAGGGACTCTCAAGTGTCTTCTCAAACACCACAGTTCAAAAGCATCAATTCTTCAGCACTCAGCTTTCCTTATAGTCCAACTCTCACATCCATACATGACTACTGGAAAAACCATAGCCTTGTCTAGACGGACCTTTGTTAACAAGTAATGTCTCTGCTTTTTAATATGCTATCTAGATTGGTCATAACTTTCCTTCAAAGGAGTAAGAGTCTTTTAATTTCATGGTTGCAATCACCATCTGCAGTGATTTTGGAGCCCAGAAAAATAAAGTCATCCACTGTTTCCACTGTCTCCCCATCTATTTGCCATGAAGTGATGGGACTGGATGCCATGATCTTAGTTTTCTGAATGTTGAGCTTTAAGCCAACTTTTTCACTCTCCTCTTTCACTTTCATCACGAGGCTATTTGGTTCTTCTTCACTTTCCACCATAAGGGTGGTGTCATCTGCATATCTGAGGTTATTAATATTTCTCCCAGTAATCTTGATTCCAGCTTGTGCTTCTTCCAGCCCAGCGTTTTTCATGATGTACTCTGCATATAAGTTAAATAAGCAGGGTGACAATATACAGCCTTGACATACTCCTTTCCCAGTTTGAAACCAGTCTCTTGTTCCATGTCCAGTTCTAACTGTTGCTTCCTGACCTGCATACAGGTTTCTCAAGAGGCAGGTCAGGTGGTCTAGTATTCCCATTTCTTTTAGAATTTTCCATAGTTTATCGTGATTCACACAGTCAAAGTCTTTGGCATAGTCAATAAAGCAGAAATAGATGTTTTTCTAGAACTCTCTTGCTTTCTCAATGATCCTGTGGATGTTGGCAATTTGATCTCTGGTTTCTCTGCCTTTTCTAAAACCAGCTTGAACATCTGGAATTTCATGGTTCACGTAGTGCTGAAGCCTGGCTTGGAGAATTTTAAGCATTACTTTATAAGCGTGTGAGATGAGTGCAATTGTGTGGTAGTTTGAGCATTCTTTGGCATTGCCTTTCTTAGGAATTGGAATGAAAACTGACCTTTTCCAGTCCTTTGCCCACTGCTGAGTTTTCAAATTTGCTGGCATATTGAGTGTAGCACTTTCACAACATCATCTTTTAGGATTTAAAATAGCTCAACTGGAATTTCAGCACCTCCACTAGCTTTGTTTGTAGTGATACTTCTTATGGCCCACTTGACTTCACATTCCAGGATGTCTGCCTCTAGGTGAGTGATCAAACCCATCATGATTATCTGGGTTGTGAAGATCTTTTTTGTACAGTTCTTCTGTGTTCTGCCACCTCTTTATATCTTCTGCTTCTGTTAAGTCCATACCATCTCTGTCCTTTATTGAGCCCATCTTTGCATGAAATGTTCCCTTGGTAGTTCTAATTTTCTTTAAGAGATCTCTAGTCCTTCCCATTCTGTTGTTTTCCTCTATTTCTTTGCTGAGGTAGGCTTTCTTATCTCTCCTTGCTATTCTTTGGAACTCTGCATTCAAATGGGAATATCTTTCCTTTTCTCCTTTGCTTTTCTTTTTTTTTTTTTCCATTTATTTTTGTTAGTTGGAGGCTAATTACTTTACAATATTGTAGTGGTTTTTGTCATACATTGAAATGAATCAGCCATGGATTAACATGTATTCCCCATCCCGATCCCCCCTCCCACCTCCCTCTCCATGTGCGTCCCTCCCAAAGCTGTGCACTCGGTCGAAGAGGACGACCATCCCCGATAGAGGAGGACTGGTCTTCGGTCAAGGGTATACGAGTAGCTGCGCTCCTCTGCTAGAACCTCCAAACAAGCTCTCCTTTGCTTTTTACTTCTCTTCTTTTCACAGCTATTTGTAAGGCCTCCCAGACAACCATGTTGCCTTTTTGCATTTCTTTTCCATGGGGATGGTCTTGATCCCTGTCTCCTGTACAATGTCATGAACCTCCATCCATAGTTCATCAGACACTCTGTCTATCAGATCTAGTCCCTTAAATCTATTTCTCACTTCCCCTGTATAGTCATAAGGGATTTGATTTAGGTCATACCTGAAGGGTCTAGTGGTTTTCTCCACTTTCTTCAGTTTAAGTCTGAATTTGTCAATAAGGAACCTGATCTGAGCCACAGTCATCTCCCAGTCTTGTTTTCGCTGACTGTATAGAGCTTCTCCACCTTTGACTGCATAGAGCACAATCAATCTGATTTCGGGGTTGACCATCTGGTGATGTCCATGTGTAGAGTCTTCTCTTGTGTTATTGGAAGAGGGTGTTTGCTATGACCAGTGTGTTCTCTTGGCAAAACTCTATTAGCCTTTGCCCTGCTTCATTCTGTACTCCAAGGCCAAATGTGCTTGTTACTCCAGGTGTTTCTTGACTTCCTACTTTTGCATTCCAGTCCCCTATAATGAAAAGGATATCTTTTTTGGATGTTAGTTTTAGAAGGTCTTGTAGGCCTTCACAGAACCGTTCAACTTCAGCTTCTTCAGTATTACTGATTGGAGCAAGGACTTGGATTACTGAGATATTGAATGGTTTGCCTTGGAAATGAACAGAGATTCTGTCGTTTTTGAGATTGCATGTAAGTACTGCATTTTGGACTCTTTTTGACTATGATGGCTACTACTCCATTTCATCTAAGGGATTTCTGCCCACAGTAGTAAATATAATGGTCATCTGAGTTAAATTCATCCATTCCAGTCCATTTTAGTTCGCTGATTTCCTAGGATGTCAACGTTCACTCTTGCTGTTTCCTGTTTGACCACTTCCAATTTGCCTTGATTCATAGACCTAACATTACAGGTTCCTATGCAATATTGCTCTTTACATCATCGGACCTTGCTTCCATCACCATTCACATCCACAACTGGGTGTTGTTTTGCTTTGGCTCCATCCCATCATTCTTTCTGGATGTTCTTTGCCTACCTATTATTAACATAGAAGTTCAAATTAGTTAAATGTTAACCGAGTGTTATTCTACATAAAATATGAATTCCAGAAGTAACTTTAGCTCCAGATATGCTTTGTATGAATAGTTGTTTTTTTTTTTTCCACTTTCTTTCCTCCTTCCCTGCTATCTTCCTTTTCTCCCTCCCTCCCCCGCTTCCTTTGTTTCCTTTTTTATGGGC
The DNA here is from genome assembly GCF_019320065.1 of Cervus canadensis. Taxonomy (NCBI): domain Eukaryota; kingdom Metazoa; phylum Chordata; class Mammalia; order Artiodactyla; family Cervidae; genus Cervus; species Cervus canadensis. The sequence goes on along the minus strand of NC_057393.1, from coordinate 51,971,963 downwards.
TAAATTTATACTTAGCGTGCTGTTTTTGTTTAGTTCCTAAGTTACGTCTGATGCTTTTGCAATCCCATGGACTGTAGCCCACAAGGCTCCTCTGTCCATGGGATTTTCCAGGCAAGAATATTGAAATAGGTTGCTGTTTCCTTCTCCAGGATATCTTCCTGACTCAGGGATAGAACCCATGTCTCATACATTAACAGGAGGATTCTTTACCACTGAACCATCAGGGAATAATACTTAGCATACTCGTTAATATTATTTCATCTCAATCCCAGACTGTTGAGAAATACCAATTAGTGTTCAAAGCATCCCTGATTGTGGACAAAGTGTAAATTATCTTTTGCAAGCAAACATTGTTATAACTGAGACACAGTCTTTGCCTTGAAAGGTTAATCTGATAAGCATTGATTTCTGTGTGGAATTTACTCTAACCTTATTCTCATTTTCTGTTTTCCTTCCTTATGTGCTGACTTTGGTGTAGCAGACCACTTGGGGATTGAATTCATGGGTAAGACTAAACAATTTTCTCCTTATATATCCGGAAAAGCTGTTTGATAATGTGTATACCGTTCTTCTTCCTCATCTGATTATAATTGAAATGCCCCACTATCAGATACTATTAGTAGTAAAAAAAAAAAAGTTTTTGTCAATTTTTCACTAAGTAGTGGCTCAAAATGAATGACTTAACTACTTATTGAGAAGGCAATTTAATGTTAAGTGCTGTCTTGAAAGCTGACAGAAGTTGGATTTGGTTTCTGGCTTTGTTTGCTTTCTTAATTCTCAATTTTCTTATCTATAAATAGGTGTAGACTAGTTCCTATTTTATTACACACATATATTGCTTAACACAATATCTGTAAAATGGTGTATGCTCAATAAATGGTAGACAATAATGGTGATGGTTTAAAAATATCAGTTTTCATTACTTTCTGCTCTTTATTTTTTTTCCTTTTGCATGGTGAATAATTTGGATACATTTTGGTCAATCTTAATTCTGGAGTATGGGTTCTATTAATGTTTTCATCTACAAAGTTAAAATAATTATTTTGAAAGTTTTTGTAGTCTATGGTGTGTTTTTAAAAAGATTAGAATACCTCCCACAGTAATTATTTTCTGTACTCATAGATAATTACATTAAGAATTGTACATAATTTTCTGAGTCTATATTATAATAAAATGATTTAAAAACACATTCCATAGGGCTGATAAGCATCATGGTATTAGAATGGAAAGATACCTAGGAGTTAAAGTTAGTGAAATTGAAGATCAAAATTTGAATCCAAATTTATAGTTTTTCCTTGATTCCATTGTGTTGAACTTTAGGTTTTTCTCTTATATAATATAGATATGAATGCTTGCTTCATACATTTTTGTTTATTGTGATAATACCTTTAAATTCATGTATCCATTCATCCATTAATTCAGCAAATATGTATCAATTGCTCACTCTAAGCAAAGAAAAAATGCAAAACGCTACAGATAATATAATAAGTAAAAATAGGTGATAAAAGCTGATTTGCTGGAACTTATAATTTAGGAAATTTTCAGATGATAATTAGGGAATAAAACTGATAAATATAAAATTGAGGATTTCTAAGATCTATTTGAGGCAAAATAATATTAGTTCAGAATAGTGATAATATCTGGTCTGAATGGCCCTCATCAAAAAGTCTACAAACAATAAATGCTGGAAAGGGTGTGGAGAAAAGGAACTGCTCTTGCACTGTTGGTGGGAATGTAAATTGATACAGCCAATATGGAAGACAGTATGGAGATACCTTAAAAAACTAGGAATAAAACCACCATATGACCCAGCAATCCCACTCCTAAGCATATACCCTGAGGAAACCAAAACTGAAAGAGACACATGTGTCCCATTGTTCATTTCAGCACTATTTACAATAGCTAGACCATGGAAGCAACCTAGATGTTCATCAATAGATGAATGGTTAAAGAAGATGTGGTATATATACAGAATAGAATATTACTCAGCCATAAAAAGGAATGCATTTGAGTCAGCTCTAATGAGGTAGATGCACCTAGAACCTGTTATACAGAGTGATGTGAGTCAGAAAAGAGAAAGATAAATACCATATTCTAACACATATATACAGAATCTAGAAAAATAGTACTGAAGAATTTATTTTCAGGGCAGCAGTGGAGAAACACACATAAAGAATAGATTTAAGGACATGGGAAGAGGGGAGGAGAGGATGAGATGTATGGAAAGAATAACATAGAAACTTACATTACCATATGTAAAATAGATAGCAAACAGGAATTTGCTGTGTGGCTCAGGAAACTCAAACAGGGGCTCTGCATCAACCTAGAGGGTAGGATGGGGAGGGAGGTGGGAGGGAGGTTCAAAAGGGAGGGGATATATGTATACCTATGGCTGATTCATGTTGAGGTTTGACAGAAAACAGCAAAATTCTGTAAAGCAGTTTTCCTCCCATAAAAATTAAATTAATTAAAGAAAGAATAGTGTAACAATAGAAGATGTGAAAAATTGATAGATATTGGAAACATGGCAACAAGTATTTGAAAGGAATTGATGTTGAAAGGTAGATAAGGGTGATTATCAGGGATGACTACAAAATTTATAGTTTGCATGTTTAGATAAAATGTGGGTCCATTTTCTGAAAAATAAGACTAAAAGAACAGATTTATGGGGGACTTGTACTAGATTAGGTTTGAAAATTTTGAATTCTGGGTACCTTTGTTGTGTCTGGTAGAAGATATTAGTAGTTATATTTTTTATAAGTTTTGAGAGTTAATTAGAAACCAGTGATTACGTATTTGTATTAAAACTGATTAAAACTGATATTCCTGTTGTACAATATTACTTGTTAGTGCTTTATGGTCTAAGTATTAGATCATAGAAAAAAACAGACACCTTAGTTTCTGCAGATTTGGGGTTTTGCTAGATAGATGTGATGACAGCTTATAAGGGCAATGAAATTCAAGATAATATTGAAATAAAGCATCACAGACTATAAGATAGGTATGTAATGAAATGAATAAGGAATGTATAATTTGAATGGAAATGATGAGTAGTTACCATGTGTGTCCTCAAACAAATTGTTGGCATGAAGAGGTTGTAGTCATATGGACTAGGAATTACAGGAAACTGTGGATATGGTGATGTGGTACAGTATAAATTTTTGAGAAAGATATGTGGTTTGTACTTTGCTTTTTTACTGATGATGATGGGCTATAGCAGCATGGAAGACAGTATCAACAGTCATTTGAGGACAGCAAGTACTTAATATAATCAATAGAGAAATGTTTTCTATTATATGCTGATGATTGCTGGCTCAGAGAAGAGAGGCTCCAGAAGTTATATAGAAGAACGACTCTAGATATAAGAAATAAGGCCTGGTGGTGTGTGGGACTGGCATAGCATTAAACTCCACAGTCAATGTGGCCATGGTTATAGTAAATTAAACTTGCTACACCAATGATAATTATTGTTATTGAAAGAAACAGATGAGTCATTATCCTATTGAACTTTCCCTGAGGATTTTCAGTGGCACTGATACCTTACAATATAATGATTTGCTGTGGAATCAAGATATGTATTATGAGGTCTGTTTTAAAACATTCAAAATCATTTAGTTACCAGTAGGCAAAACTAAGAAGCTATTGTCTCATTCATCTATGTGAATCTCCAGTCTAACTGGTGTTATAATGAGTCTTACAAAAGCTGAAGTCAAAGCATAACTTTAAAGACAGGGTGCTCAGGGCTGGTCTACTGTGATGACCCTGAGGGATGGGATGGGGAGGGATATGGGAGGGGGTTCAGGATGGGGAACACATGTACACCCATGAATGATTCATGTGAATGTATGGCAAAAACCACCACAATGTTGTAAAGTAATTAGCCTCCAATTAAAATAAATAAATTTAAAAAAAAATGACTTACAGGGAATGGATTCTCAATGTGCAAATATCTGACTCCAGCAGCTGAATTTGCCTTGGAGGGAAGAGGTTGGCTAAAATCAGAGTTAAAGCAAATATTTAGTATGCATATAGATAATGGCAAATAATGGAGTATTCTGAATGGTGAATAGGTTTACAGACTTAATGAATAAACTGTTTTCACTGACCTCACTAATTCTAGATACTATTCACCCCCATAGATTCCTCTAACTGAATGTGTAATATTCTGTGCATTGCTTTGGGAATAAGTATTGAGATTTAACTCATAATTTTAAAATCCACATGGGTAAAATTGTTCCATGGAAGATGGTATCATCTTAATACTATGGCATCTCTAGGTATAAATTAAACTGATTAGCCAATATATAGGCATACTCTCTAGAAATTTAATTATGTCAGTTTATTGGTGTGCCTTACAAATAATCAGTGCCTGTTTGTGTTAATGAATTCCAGAACACCTTTGTTCTCAACTTTCATCATTCTTGCTTTGGGTAATGCAAATTTCATCTTTCCTTGGGTTGGAACATAGATCATAAGGTGATAATCCTTAAAAAATAAAAATAAGATTTGGCTGCACCAGATCTTAGTTGCAGCACTTGGGCTCTTTGATCTTCATTGTGGCATGTAGGATCTTTACTTGTGGCATTTGAATTCTTTAGTTGTGGCATGTGGCACGATCTTACACATATATCATTTCCCCAGTTCTTTGTATTCCTAGTGGCCATGGCATATGTGCACTCAGTGATCGGACTCAAAACCCGAACACATCAAGTTCAACAAATTCTTATTAATAGCAGAGAACTGCAAATCATATGCTTCTAGAATTCTATTATTAGTTAATTATTATACATTTGTCACACTTACTATATGCTAAACATATAAGATATGGAAAATGCAGATATATAATCCACACCCCTTAATGACCAAAGACTCTGAAACAAAAAATAGGGAAAGCTACATATAATTGAGGTGACATCAGTTCAGTTCAGTTCAGTTGCTCAGTCATGTCTGAATCTTTGCGACCCCATGAACTGCAGCACACCAGGCCTCCCTGTCCATCACCAACTCCCGGAGTCCACCAAAACCCATGTCCATTGAGTCGGTGATGCCATCCAACCATCTCATCCTCTGTCGTCCCCTTCTCCTCCTGCCCTCAATCTTTCCCAGCATCAGAGTCTTTTCCAGTGAGTCAACTCTTCGCATGAGGTAGCCAAAATTTTGGAGTTTCAGCTTCAGCATCATACCTTCCAATGAACACCCAGGCCTGATCTCCTTTAGGATGGACTGGTTGGATCTCCTTGCAGTCCAAGGGACTCTCAAGTGTCTTCTCAAACACCACAGTTCAAAATCATCAATTCTTCGGTGCTCAGCTTTCTTTATAGTCCAACTCTCATATCCATACATGTCACTGGAAAAACAGTAGCCTTAACTAGACGGACCTTTGTTGGCAAAGTAATGTCTCTGCTTTTTAACATGCTGTCTAGGTTGGTCATAACTTTCCTTCCAAGGAGTAAGCATCTTTTAATTTCATGGCTGCAGTCACCATCTGCAGTGATTTTGGAGCCCAAAAAAACAAAGTCAGCCATAGTTTCCACTGTTTCCCCATCTATTTGCCATGAAGTGATGGGACTGGAGGCCATGATCTTAGTTTTCTGAATATTGAGCTTTAAGCCAACTTTTTCATTCTCCTCTTTCACTTTCATCAAGAGGCTCTTTAGTTCTTCTTCACTTTCTGCCATAAGGGTTTTTTTGTCATCTGCATATCTGAGGTTATTGATATTTCTCCCGGCAATCTTGATTCCAACTTGTGCTTCCTCCAGCCCAGCATATAAGTTAAATAAGCAGGTTGACAATATACAGCCTTGACATACCACTTTTCCTATTTGGAACCAGTCTGTTGTTCCATATCCAGTTCTAACTGTTGCTTCCTGACCTGCATACAGGTTTCTCAAGAGGCAGGTCAGGTGGTCTGGTATTCCCATCTCTTTCAGAATTTTCCACAGTTTAGTGTGAATATAACAAGTGCTATTAAGATGCATAGGCACAAAAAAAAAAATTCATAGGTAAAATACAATGAAAGAAAAAAAAATAAAAATAAAAGCCACTAAATGGGCTTAGGAAATTTAGAAACAGCTTCCTGGGTATAAGGGGAAGGGGTAAGAGGGAGGAATTCAAGATGAGTACCAGCCCAAGTGGATAAACTGTATCAAGTGTTTCTCTAGTCCAAATCTATACTAGCTTCACTTTGCTTCTACTTAGTCAGAGCCTTTTATTTAGGTCTCTCTATCTGGGTCTCTCAGCTCCCTAGCGTCACTACTTTAGAACTAAGAAGAGGACATTAACTTCAGTAAAAACACTTCACCAAAAAGTGTCTTGTATTAATTTATTAACTTTGAAGAATAATTATCCTACTGAATAAACCATGCCAAACCTAATGTCCATAAAACTGTTAGGACTCAAAAGTATTTTTCTGTAAATATATTCATGAATTTTTCTAATGATGCAACTGGGATTGGAACAATGCAAATTTCAACAAAGATATACCACTTTAGAATGTAGTATCAGTTTAAAAAATACAGTTAACTGACATAGTTAGGAAAGGAGTTTGAAGCTATGTAAAAATGCAAAGTTGTTTGTAAAAAATTAAAAGACATAGTCAACTAATAATCAAAAATATTTCTTGAATTCATGATGTAACCTACTCATTCATGCATGCATGAGGGAGAATTTTATAATTTTAAAGTCAGATATTCAAACTTTTTCTCATAGCATGGATAGATTAGGAGATGTTATAGACAAAGTTTTTTGTAAGCAGAAGTGCGTGTTCAGCTGTGTGAGAAATGCATCCAGTCATCCAGAGTAGACAGTTGGCCAAAGGGCATGTCAGACTGGTCAAGTTTGGAAGGTGCATCGATCATGAAAAGGGATTTCTTAACTGAGAAATATCTTGCTACTCTGTCAGGTGCTCTGTCATGGAGCATATCTCATTATAGCCATTTGAGCTATTTGTTACACAGCCGTGTCTCTGACAATGCCCTGATGAATCTGATGTTCTAGGCATAAAAAAATGCTCACATAAAAGCAAGTGCAGTGCCATTTGCAAACGTATTGCCAAACCATAGGAAGAGCTAAATATTGTGTGGGAGATCTTTTATGCAATTTTTTTTCATACTCATATGGAAAAATAAAATGAAGTCCGTCAGTTAGACGTCTTATTTGTGCTTTAATATTGCATTTAGGATAGCATAATATATTTATGCAGTCTAAGTAAATGCTGGTATATATTTTTTAATCAAAAGATTTATAAAATTTGGGACAAGTAAGTTTTTTTTAACTATAATCTTTAAAAGATATTCTAAAATACTCCTACATTTTGAAGCTAAAATAAAAAGAAGGCAAAAGGAAGAAATACTGAGTTTTCCATAAGCAGAGAGTTAGAAATGTCTATCGTCTATGTGTGTAGGTTCAGAATTGAGAACATTATTACTTCAAACTTTTCAGTTCAGTTCATTCACTCAGTTGTGTCTGACTCTTGGACTGCAGCACGCCAGGTTTCCCTGTCCATCACCAACTCCTAGATGGAACTACTCAAATTTATATACATTGAGTTGGTGATGCCATCCAGTCATCTCATCCTCTGTTGCCCCCTTCTCCTCCTGCCTTCAATCTTTCCCAGCTTGAGGGTTTTTTCCAATGAGTCTGTTCTTCGTATCAGGTGGCCAAAATATTGTAGCTTCAGCTTCAGCATCAGTCCTTCCAATGAATATTCAGGACTGATTTCCTTTAGGAATTCAAAGTTCAAACTTTACCATATATTTAATATCTCTTCATCCCTTCATGTAGAAAGAAAAATAGTTTTAGAATATTTTAGTAATCTCTAAAGAGAATTTCCTGAGGTATGACCAGTTTCTAATTCTGTTTAGATGATACAAGATAGGGATACTTTCTTTAAAACTATGCTGCTTATTCTGAATGACTTGGTGTGTGTTCCTTTAAATCTAACAAACTCATATGTCAGTCAAATGAATTCATGTGTACACCCTAATTTATGACATGGCATTAGACAGTAGTGAGGAACCCCCTTCTTTGGGCTGAAATCTCTGAATTATACTTATTTGGGACAGAAATGTTTATATTCACTTGACTATATCATATTATAAAGTAAAATGGTAATTTATGGATAAATGTGTTTGTAGAGGGTGTTAATTCAAATGTGTTCATTCAAAAGGGTATTTGTTTAGTTTTTTCTTATATTAAATCACATGGAAAAGCAGGTATCTCAGAGTACTATATTACCATTATTTAATGCTTGACATGTGCCACCAGATTTATATTAGTTCATTGTACTCTCAAAAACTTCCATGAGGTAGAAACTATTTATATTCTTAACTTATAAATAACAAAGTGATATCTGTTTAGGTGAAATATCTCATCCAAAGAATAAGGAGGTGGCAAAACAGGATTTGAATCAAAGTCTATCTTCCTCCAGAGTTCTTTTTTTAATGTTATTTTTTTAATTGTGTTAAAATTAACATAATACAAAGCATACTATTGTAATCATATTTAATTGCGCATTCAAGGGCACTAAGTATATTCAAGTTGTTGCGCAATTCTCACCATCATTCATCTCCCAAAGTTTTCACCTTCCTCACCTGAAACTCTGTCACCATTAAACACTAGCTCCCTGTCTCCCCGCTCACCCCCAAGCCCCAGCCCCTGGCGTCTACTAATGTATTTTCTGACTCTATGAATTTGACTATTCTAGGTATCTCATATAAATGGAATCAAACAGTATTCCTCTGCATCTGATGTATATTGGAATGAATTTTTACCTCAATATATGTCCTACAAACAGATAGTACTTTCTTTTTCTTACCCCTATGCTACACAGTAAGTTCTCAGTAGTTATCAATTTTATACATAGTATCAGTATTATTTATGTGTCAATCTCCCAATTTGTCCCACCCCTGTCTCCCCCCTCCTTGGTGTCCATACCTTTGTTCTCTACATCTGTGTCTATATTTCTGCTTTGCAAACAAATTCCTCTATACTATTTTTCTAGATTTCACATATATGTATTAATATACAGTATTTGTTTCTCTCTTTCTGACTTACTTCATTATGTGTAACAGTCTCTAGATCCATCCATATCTCTGCAAATTGCACAATTTTGTTCATTTTTATAACTGAATAATATTCCATTGTGTGTGTGTATGTGTGTGTATCACATCTTCTTTATTCATTCCTCCACTGATGTACATTGAGATTGCTTCCATGTCCTAACTATTGTAAATAGTGCTGCAATGAATATTGGGATTCATGTGTCTCTTTGAATTATGGTTTTCTCCGGCTATTTGCCCAGGAATGGTATTGCTGGGTCATATGGCAGTTCTATTTTTATTCTTTTATGGCATCTCCATAATATTCTCCATAGTATCTGTATCAGTTTTCATCCCCACCAACAGCGTAAGAGGATTCACTTTTCTCCACTCTCTCTCCAACATTTATTGTTTGCAGATTTTTTGATGATCGCCCTTCTGACCAGCGTGAGGTGGTACCTAAAGGTAGTTTTGAATTGCATTTCTCTAATAATTAGTGATGTTGAGCATCTTTTCATGTGCCTTTTGGCTATTTGTATGTCTTCTTTGGAGAAATGCCTATTTAGATCTTCCCTAGAGTTCTTGAATTCTACCAGTGGCTTTCTGTTGAATGCCTACCACAATGAGGGGTTCCTGAAAACTGAGAAAGGTTGTACTCCAGCAGTGTTTCAACTGACAATGCAATTTTGTATCTAGTCCTAAGGTTTAGAGGTAATATTTTCCAAGTACCATGAGGTCATAAGAATCTTAGGTAATAATTCACATTATGTAAGTGACAAACAATGAAAATGAACCAGATGCCAGTTTATAGCTTTACATTCAGAATTTTAACTGGCGTGTTAAAGAACTGCCATGTAGCAGAAGGCTCCCATTGACTGATAGTTTCAATATCTCATGGAAAATAATCTACCGAAGTTGTATTATATTAGAAGGTTTCTTGGTGATCACAGACGATTGAGTGGCATTAGTTCAGTACCTCTACTATTGAATGCCATTGTGATATAAAAGCCTTGCACATCCATCTCTGACATGTGCCAAATGGAATAGTGAGTTGAACCATCTTCCCAGTGATTTCCCCAAATGCTGATTAATAAACAGTCTTATTTTCTCATTTATTTTTCTCTTCAGCAAAACGACCACTCTCTCTCTTTACATTATGAATTTTTAATGTAAATGTCAGTATAAGAGCTAATAATTCAGCTCTCTTAGTCACAAGCATCTCTAAGTTTCCTTCCTTCCTCCCTCCCTTCGTTTTAATAAAGAGATACCTTGATTTGACTTGTTCTTCCTCAAAACTTCCTAGCCATGTGTGTAAGGATAATATTTTGGCTTTATATGTATAATTAATTTAGCATTAGTTATTAGTTCATATTGGTACCTCCAGTGGTTAGAAGTAAAAGTCTCTAAACAAAGTCAGACTAATTCATTGAATAAACTAAATTCAGAATTTCAGTTTATTTTAAACAAATTTTTCAGATGGGGTCAGATTCTTTCAGTTATCTTCTGTGAGGAATGGCTATAATCATGAGATACACTGGAAAAATATACAGGTATATTAGTTATTGTTTCTACAAAGGAGAAATGGGCATTTATGTAAATATGTAAATTTTTAGACTGGATTTGGCAAATGAAGTTTTGTATGTAGACACTGAGGAATCTATTTGTTGTGAACTATTGGAAAGAGCAGGGCTGTTCACTGAAAGATAGTTTAAGGCTGCTACATTTTTGCTTTATTAATATTAGGATAATTTTCATTAAGCTGCTGAGTGACTAGATTGGGAGTTTATGTGTAGGTAGTAACTATATAGACTTCAGCACAACCTTGGGTGGATTCTCATCAACTTTTTTGTAATATAATGAAGCATGAGTTATGTCAATTTAATGGTAGGTAGATCTGGGACAAAAAATGCTATATGGAGGATCCAGATCAGCCAGGAGTGAAACTTCTGGTTGCTTCTATGGAAATATTTTTATAGATTAGACACTCATAAATTTACTGAACTTTATATGAATTATGATTGTACTTAATCAGATTGAATTAAGTTGAATTGAAAATCTAACAGACAGGGCTGGATTTTTGAATTGTCAAACTGGATTCAAAAGAATTTGAGATCTTAACCATAATCTAGTTAATTACATTTATATACCAATTATCTAAAATGTGTAGTAGTTGATAGGTTCTAAACATCTTCTGAAATGTTCTAGAAAGAGGAAAAAAGTTTTTTTAAAAGTTCACATTGTCATTGAAAAGTAAATACCAAAGTGGTTAAAAAAAATGGGCTTTTATATGCAGTTTTCCCTGACCATTGCTTCAGGAGCCAGGATGGATCTGCAGAATAGGAGAGAGAGATAAAAATGGGTGGTGGATGGAACATCTGAAGATGCAGCATAGTGAGGATGATACTGCTGCTTCTCAATAAACAAAGAGTCTGTTTCATGGGCTCTCAATGGTTCAGCTAATCAGAATTCATGGAGCCACTTTAGAAGGTCAGGCTGTGTGCCAGACCAGAGCAACACAAAAACAAATACAGAAGACTCTGGAGAAAATTTACATTCAGTGTGTGGGACAGACTTGCAAAACTAATCATTGCAGTTCAGTGCAAAAAGGACTTTGATTGATGTTTTAGTGATTTATTTATTATTTACAAAAAATGTGAGAAGTTTCTCAAACATCTGCCAGATGTTAGTACATGGCTCATATTCACACATGTAAATAGGGTTTGAGTTCACATACATGTGGAGAATACTAGGTTCTGTACCTTTGTTGTACAATTTCACAAAACCTTTGGTATACTTCTATTCATAACTCTAACAGAGAAGATTATAGGAGGCAGCATTTTCTGAATTATTCTTCCAGAGAAGCATGTTTCTTAGAGCTAGGATCTTAGGGACCATACTCTTAGTAAATATTTGGAGAAAGAAACAGAGAGGGAAGAGCATCCACATCTCACTGAAACAGTTGGGAACATCTTTACGTGGAAGAATAAACAGTATTCCTGCAGCTGGGAAATTGTAGAAGGGAACATGAGGGAAAGGAACAAGGAAGAACACAGATAAGAAAGAAACAAAAATGAGACATGGGGTGGGAGAAGGCAAGGAGGTTCAAGAGGGAGGCAACATAGGTATACCTACAGCTGATTCATGTAAATGTTTGGCAGAAACCAACACAATATTGTAAAGCAATTATCCTTCAATTAGAAATAAATATTTTTATAAAGAGACAAAAGAACACAAGAATTTTAGGAAATGACAAGAAGACCCAGGTGATTGGAGAAAGTAACACACATGAAAGGCAGTGTGGTAGATGGTGTGATTGATCAATTAGGTCAGAGCAGATTATGATGACCTTATGATGCCCTTTCAGAGAAGTATAATTTTATCTCATTGTGAAAGAAAGCCTCAGAGGTTTCATGCAGAGAGTGATCAGATTTCATTTAAATAGCTTATTCTGTCAGTAGCTGTGTGTAGAGGTTGCCTGAAGGCATTGCATGCAAAATCCCAGATATTGGGCCAAGCTTGGGATTTTACTTCAAATATCCACTGAAGGCTTATTCTTTGAACAACACTGTTAACATTATATAAAGGAATTTCCATTTATCTGTGTCAAGCATAGAGAAACGGCCAAAGGTGGACACCTGGGGGAGGAGAGGCATGAGGTGCAGTGAGCAAAGCCATGGACATAATGGACTTTGAACTGTGCTTTGAGGCAAGGGTAGGATTTCAGAGATGTGGCTTTTAGCCCAATCAAGTGTTCTGTGCATCCCTAGAAGTGGGCCAGTGTCCTAGAGCAGCAGAACCTCTGGGTTCTAATGCCTGATGATCTGAGGTGGAGCTGATGTAATAATGACAGAAATAAAGTGCATAATAAGAGTAACATGCTTGAATCATCCCAAAACCATCCCCTCACCATCTCGCCAGGTCTGTGGAAAAATTGTCTCCCACGAAACTTGTCCCTGGTGCCAAAAAGATTGGGGACTGCTGTCTTAGAGGATGCTAATTGACCAACTATCTTCTCATAGACTAGCTCCTGAATTGGTTGTTATCACTTATAAATCTGTGCTTTCTGTTAGAGTCATCATTACAGTTTGAGAAACAGAATAATGGAATAATTTAAGTCATCAAAATAACATAATTCAAGAGCTTTCAACTTTAACTTTCATTCCAGGCACTGATTACAAATGTAAATTTCTGTTTTCAGCCTTAGATCTGATGAAGTAGTTCTGGGATGGACTCTAGGCTCTTAGTTTTTAACATTTGATGTAGGAGATCTCTGTCTATGGGATTCCCAGGTGGCACTAGTGGTAAAGAACCCACCTACCAATGCAGGAGATGTAAAAGAAGTGGGTTCAATCCCAGGTTGGAATGATCCCCTGAAGAAGGGCATGGTAACCTACTCCAGTATTCTGGCCTGGAGAATTCCAGGGACAGAGGAGCCTGGTGGGCTACAGTTCATGGGGTTACAAAGATTCTGACACAGCTAAAGGGACTTAGCACACATGCACACGTCTCTGTCTACCAGGTGAGAAACTGACATAAAAGAACAGGCAAACTTGACTTCATTCTTTTGGTAAATGTGTAACCTACAGCCTGGGATTCATCATCTTGAATCTTGGAGCTTCCAATCTGTGTAAGAGGGATGATGTCCTCATCAATCTCAAAGGATTGTTGGGAAGATCAAATATCAATACATAGAGCATATAAAGCATTTACTGCAAAGCCTGGCACTTAAATGCTCAGTCAAATGAGCTACTATAACTGCTGTTCCTCCTTGGAACAACTTCAGTGATGTGGATTTCTGACCAAATGATGAAGTTTCCCTTTAGTCTATCTTCATCACTCTGATTCTTCTGGAAAGGAGAAACTGAACATGAATGTTAACTTTTTTTAAACATATAACTCCATAATAACCTGGGGTTCTTTACTTTTATAAAAGATTTTAATTGAGTTATAATTTACATACCATACAATTCACTTGCTTTACTTGTACAAGTCAATGATGTTTGGTATATTTACAGAGTTGTGTAACTACTATCACAGGCATAGAGTTGGCATAGAGGGGTGTGTGTGTGTGTGTGTGTGTGTGTGTGTTTGGCCGCATGTGGCACGTGAGATCTTAGTTCCATGACCAGGGATCGAACACATGTCCTATGATTTGTAATAATAGAGTCTTAACCACCAGACCACTAGGGAAGTCCCAACATTAATATTATCTTGAACAATGGGGGCCACTGTCCAGGGCATTCCAGGGAATGCAATCTAAGTTTTCCGTTTCCGTCTCTAAAAAGAGCCAACTCTGTGAATTCTGGAGATCTCTTTTCAAAATTTGGTTCTAAACAGATGTCATTATACCTTCAGCCTGTTTATGCCAGATGGCTGCATTCCCTTTATTAGTGTTTCCAACAGGACTAGACACGAGTGGAGGAAATCAAGTAAACATTGCTCGTCTAGTCACACAGCTCCCTTATATGTGCTCTTCATTCCTCTCAAGAGGATTTCATTCACTGTATTTCTTTGGATGAATCTTGAAGCACAAGACTGTACTATGCTAAAAGCATACAGAATATAGTCCCTTTGTATTGGTAAAGCTTGCTGGCACTTATGAGAAATGGGGAAAGGAAATTAATAACATTTGCTAAATATTATGACTCATGGGCATACTGGGCAATTTCCCATGAGTTGCATTGTTTTATCTTTAAAGTTGTCAGGTCATGTAGAAAACCACCATAATCTGAGGGGTTGGATTTGTGATCTGGAAAAAAATAATCCTGTATTCATTTTAGTGGGGTTTCCCTGGTGGCTCAGTCAGAAAAGAATCTGCCTGCAACTCAAGAGACCCAAGTTCAATCCCTGGAGGAAAAAATGGCAACCCATTCCAATATTCTTGCCTGAGAAATCTCATGGACAGAGGAGACTGATGGGCTACAGTCCATGGGGTCATGCATGGGCATGGTGATAGCATATTTGAGGAGCTACTTTTTATGTATGCAAGAAATCTGCCTGTATATATATATAGGCTAATGCATCAGTGTTAATGAAAAACAAAGACAAATGTAGGACAAAAATAAAGTCTTAAAAACCCTTGCAAGATAGTTTTTTTTTTTTTTCCTCATTGCACACATAAAGAAACAAGGTCAGTGGAAGTAAAATCAATATGCCCAGCTGATAAATAGTAAAGATGAATTTTATTCCAGATTAAATGTCTTCAAAGCCAGACTTCTTCCCTGGTGCCTCACCATCCACATCTAGAAGATGCTGTGCTCTCTGTAATTGTGATGACTGTCTCTTCCCTTTCTATGTGCTGGGCTCCATGCATGCTGAGTTGAGGACATACATATACCCAACTAGGGCCTCAGCAGTTGAAAGCACATCCTGAGTATGGTTGCCAGACTTAGCAAATAAAATTCAGGTTACCCATATAAATTTGAATTTCAGATACACAACAAATAATTATTTTTTAATTAATTTATTTTAATTGAATGATAATTGCTTTATGGAATTTAATTGTTTTCTTGAAACCTTAACATGAATCAGCCATAGGTATACATATGTCCCCTCCCTCTTGAGCCTCCCTCCTATCTCCCTCCCCATCCCACCCCTCTAGGTTGGTGCACAGCCCCCATTTGAGTTCCCTGATGCATACAACAAATTCCCATATTGGCTATCTATTTTACACATGGTAATGTAAGTTTCCATGTTACTCTGTCCATACATCTCACCCTCTTCTCCCCTCTCGCCATGTCCATGAGTCTGTTCTCTGTGTCTGTTTCTCCATTGCTGCCCTGCAAATAAATTCTTCGATTCCATCTTTCTGCATTCTATATATATGTGTTGGTACACAATATTTATCTTTCTCTTTCTGACTTATTTCACTCTGTATAATAGGTTCTAGGTGCATCCACCTCATTAGAACTGACTCAAATGCATTCTTTTTTTATGGCCGAGTAATATTCCATTATGTACGTGTACCACAACTTTTTTATCCATTCATCCATTGATGGACATCTAGGTTTCTTCCATGTTCTTACTATTGCATCTTCCCTGGTGGCTCAGATGGTGAAGCATCTGCCTACAATGCGGGAGACCTGGGTTCGATCCCTGGGTCAGGAAGATCCCCTGGAGAAGGAAATGGCAAACCACTCCAGTACTCTTGCCTGGAAAATCCCATGGACAGAGGAGCCTGGCGGGCTACAGCTGATGGGGGTCACGAAGAGTCGAAAATGACTGAGCAACTTCACTCACTCACTTGCTATTGTAAATAGTGCTGCATGAACATTGGGATACATATGTCTTTCAGTTTTGGTTTCCTCAGGGTATATGCCTAGGAGTGGGATTGCTGGGTCATATGGTGGTTTTATTCCTAGTTTTTTAAGGACTCTACATACTGTCTTCCATAGTGACTGTATCAATTTACATTCCCACCAACAGTGCAAGAGGGTTTCCTTTTCTCCATACCCTCTCCAGCATTTATTGTTTGTAGATTTTTTTATGATGGTCATTCTGACCAGTGTGGGGTGATATATCATTGTAGTTTTTTTTTTTTTCTTTTCCATTTATTTATTTCTTATCGAAGGATAATTTACAGAATTTTACTGTTTTATGTCAAACCTCAACATGAATCAGCCATAGTTTTGATTTGCATTTCTCTAATAATGAATGATGATGAGATGGCTGAATGGCATCACTGACTCAATGGACATGAGTTTGAGTAAACTCCGGGAGTTGGTGATGGACAGGGAGGCCTGGCATGCTGCGATTCATGAGGTCGCAAAGAGTCGGACATGACTGAGCGACTGAACTGAACTGAACTGAACTGAATAATGAATGATATTGGCATCTTTGCATGTGTTTGTTAGCCATCTGTTTGTCTTCTTTGGAGAAAATCTGTTTAGGTCTTTTGCCCACTTTTTTATTGTTTTTTTGTTTGTTTGTTTGTTTTTCTGGTATTGAGTTTTATGAGCTGCTTCTATATTTTTGAAATTAATCCTTTGTCAGCTGTTTCATTTGCTATTATTTTCTCCCATTCTGAGGGTTGTCTTTTCACCTTGTTTAAAGTTTGCTTTGCTGTGCAAAAACTTTTAAGTTTAATTAGGTCCCACTTGTTTACTTTTGTTTTTATTTCCATTACTCCAGGAGGTGGATCATAGAGGATCTTGCTTTGGTTTATGTCATTGGGTGTTCTGCCTATGTTTCCTCTAAGAGTTTTAGAGTTACTGGTCTTCAGTTTAGGTCTTAAATCCATTTTGAGTTTATCTTTGTGTATGGTGTTAGTGTTCTAATTTCATTCTTTTACATGTAGCTGTTCAGTTTTCCCAGAACCACTTATTGAAGAGGCTGTCTTTGCCCCATAGTATATTCTTGCCTCCTTTGTCAAAAGTTAGGTGCATGGGCTTATTTATGGGCTTTCTGTCTTGTTATATTGGTCTATATTTCTGATTTTGTGCCAATACCATATTGGCTTGATGACTGTACCTTTGTAGTATAATCTGAAGTCAGGAAGGTTGAGTCCTCCAGTCTTCTTTCTCAAGACTGCTTTAGCTATTTGGTGTCTTTGTGTTTCCATATGAATTGTGAAATTTCTTGTTCTAGTTCTGTGAAAAATGTCACTGGTAATTTGATAGGGAGCACATTGAATCTGTAGATTGCATTTGGTAGTGTGGTCATTTTCACAGTATTGATTCTTCCTACCCAGGAACATGGAATATCTCTCTATCTGTTTATGTTGTTTTTGATTTCTTTTGTCAGCATCTGATAATTTTCTGTATACAGTTCTTTTGTCTCCTTAGGTAGGTTTATTCCTAGATAGTTTATTCTTTTTTGTTGCAATGGTGAATGGGATTGATTCCTTAATTACTTTTCCTGATTTTTCATTGTTAGTATATAGGAATGCAAGTGATTTCTGTGTATTGATTTTGTGTCCTGTGACTTTACTAAATTCACTGATTAGCTCTAGTAATTTTCTGATAGTATTTTTAGGGTTTTCTATGTATAGTATCATGTCATCTGCAAAAAGTGGAGAGCTTTACTTCTTTTCCATTCTGGATTCCTTTTATTTCTTTTTCTTCTCTGATTGCTATAACTAGAACTCCAAAACTGTGTTGAATAATAGTGGTGGGAATGGACACCCTTGTCTTGTTCCTGAGATATACAATGAATAATTATTTGATGAATTATAGACACATTTGATGAATTTCATGGGGCATATCTATATAAAAGCTTATTTGTTATTTACATAAAATTCAAATCATCTCAGTTTGAACTGTTTTATCTGGTAACCCTAGCTTTAGGGCTATAAACATAGTGAGGCACGGCCCGTTACTGATCCATGTCTATCTCACACTTCACTCCCCAGAAAGGCTGAATTAAAATGATTATTGGGAATGAAGAAAAATAGGAAGAATTAATGGAGGAGATGAGCATGGGAAATTGAAATGAGTGTTATGTGTATCTCCATGGGTAACTCTGCCTGTTGCATGATGAAAATTAGGCAAAAATAATACTAACTGGTTTTCTAATTATCTCTGGGCAGCTATAATCATTTCACATGGCAAATGCAACCTGTAAACTCAATGCTGAGCATGATGGGTCCTGCAGTCAGAGCAGTCATTGAAGTATTTTAAAGCAAGGTTGTTACTGCAAGTGAAATAGCTTAACGCTTCACATACGGATGCTTGAGAAAACAAATGGTAGCATGATAACTTAATCAACTTTTGAGAAAGAGACCAGCATTTAACTTACCAAAAGATGCCATTCAAGGCAGTATTAATGAAGTAATAACAGTTGCCTCTTTATCTGTTCACTACCTATTCATTTCCCCATTATATTCAGGCTGCTAAATTCTATCATAAACATGTTTGTAAGAGAGTATGAAGCTTTTTGTTCCTACCAGAAGAAAAGTAAGTATTTATTTTCTGGAGTTGTACTATGGAATCAAAGTGGTGATGAAGTGATTACTCTTTCCTATAGCTTTGAGAAAAAAAGATGCTATGGGATTCAAGCAGTATAATGGGGAAAAAAAAAATATATATATATATATATATATACATATATATATATATATATATTCTGAAGCCAGGCATATGTGCATCAAATCTTGACTTTATCTTATGTATGCTGTGGGATTGGACTGTCTATCTTTCCATCCATCCATCCATCCATCCACCCACATGTATGTAGACTAATCTCCCTCACTCTCTCTCTCGGTTCATTAATATAAAGATGGATGATAGAACACACCACCTATGCATTTATTGACATGTATTAGATACTTTGATTATGTCCTCCCTTTCTGCATTGCCTAAGGGGCTGTACTGTGTTTGCCCTGTTTGTTTACTGAACTGCGAGTCTTTGTGATTGTGTGTTCATAAACCCTCAAAATTAGGGGGTATACTAGCTGTTTCCTTTGGCAGTCCTCCCCAGCCCCTTCCTGATGCCTGCCCTTTTGTGGGTCCTTGATTGCCTTCTGAGGGCATAGCTGAGGAGATACAGTTGAGGGGGAGCAGCTGCTCCAGATGTGAACTTCTGTGCCTCCTAAACCCCACATGGAATCAAACCTTCTGCCTAGCATACCCCAGGAAAATGACTGATATTCTGCATGGATGGTATCACTATTTATGGTATTATTTCCAGGGTCATGGAAGCCCTACTGTCTAAGGAAATCTTAACTTGTTCCCTAATCATTTTGTCCGATTCCATCATGGCAGCTTTTGATGCCTGGGATACCATAGCAAACCAAGTACCAGTGAATTTTAGGCCCATCTTGACTCACTTCTCTAACTTTGTCTCATATACTCATGCCAGTCTCAACCATTCAAGTCACACTTGCTTCCTTGAGCACACCATCATCTTTCTGGTTGAATCTGTCCCTTTTAACTGATCAGTTCTTTATATTGAAAGGAAACCTGGCTGTTTGTACCAGTGCCATAAAGTCATAGATTTCTGGGACTTAATCTTCATTCTTTTAATTACTAGTGTTGTGACTTTGGGTTCATTAACAGGCTCCATCCTGTTTTCTTGTATAAAAACAGGAACAAACAGGACACATTCAACAACTGTTGGAATGGATGATAATAGTTTCTTTAGTCAACCTATATCTGTCCTCTAAACTGTTCCTTCACCTAATATTCCATTTAATACATCAAGACAGTTATCTTGGCCTATCTCTAAATCTTATCTCCTGAATGATACAGTCAACCTTGAACAACAGTTTTCAACTGTGAAGGTTATACTCAAATTTTTTTCAATAGTAAATACTACAGTACTACATGTTCCTCATTGTTGAATCTTCAGATACAGAGAAGCTATGTATATGGAAAGCTAATTATCAGCCCTGGTAGCTCAGCTGGTAAGAATCCACCTGCAATGCAGGAGACCCTGGTTCAATTCCTGGGTCAGGAAGATCCCCTGGAGAAGGGATAGACTACCCACTCCAGTATTCTTGGACTTCCCTGGTGACTCAGACAGGAAAGGATCCACCTGCAATATAGAAGACCTGGGTTCAATCCCTGGGTTGGGAAGATCCCCTGGAGGAGGGCATGGCAACCCATTTCAGTATTCTTGCCTGGAGGATCCCCATGGATAGAGGAACCTGGTGGGCTATGGTCCATGGGGTCCCAAAGAGTTGGACTTGACTGAGTGACTAAGTACAGCACAACTATCAGTTACACACAGATTTCCTCTTGTGTGATAGGTCAGCATTCCTAACTCTCACATTGTTCAAGGGTCAAAAGTACTTACTTTGATCTTTCCTGCACATTTTTCTGGAAAAACGATGGCTTGTCAGAATCTCTTCAGAAATCTAAATCTATTTCCTAAGGAGGTATTTTGAAATTTATGTAAGATAATGTATTTCATCAATGTAGAGTAGTCCATGTATAGTAAATGCTTCAGAATATCTTAATTTATTCCCTTTCATTCTTGGTATGCTGTAACTTTACTCATTCAATTTATAATATCATTTGCTTATTTTATGTCATTCAAGGGGCATTTTGTAAACAGTTTCCTGTAGTTTTTTTTTTTTTTCCCTCCAGCCACTTTCCTAAATATATGTGCACATTTTACATGGAAGAGAGTATAGTGTGCAATATTTTTCCTAGTATTGTTGAGTTTTATTGATATAGTAATTTTGTTGAGATTTATTTTGTAATTTATTTTGACTTTATATTTGTGTAAGAGATATGAACATAGTGGCTTTATGCCTAATTTTAAATTATCTACCATTAAAGATTTCCTGAAATTTAAAAAAGCACTGGTGTCATAAAGCTATAGTTGTCTAATGTCATTTTTAGTCTGCAAAAATATCTTTGGGTCACTTTTAGGGAATTAGTCTAGGGCTGCCTTTTACCAGACTCTATTTATAGGATAATTTACTTTCCAAATGTAAGACTTTACATTTACTTCTATCATTTGTCATGTCTGTTTTAGCCCATTTTTCTGTCCACCAGGTATAAAGCACACAGATTTTTTTTTTTAGCATATTGATTGTATCTTATAATAACTTGAACTCATTCATTCATTCTGATTTTTATATACACACACTGACAAGTAAGGACAGAATGAGATCAGGTATGGATGTTCTTTAATTTTTATGGTTAGTTGTAAAAATGTGATTATAATATCATAACTATAGATGCAAATTTCAAAATCTTCTTTCTTTGGCCTAGTGCTGTGATAGAAAAATGTCTTAGATTTGGAAAGTCAATCTTCTATCAGGAAAAATAATCTCTTAATTATAACTTTTTTATAATTGGTTTTGCCCCCATGTGTGGCCATTTGTATATTTTACTACTAAGAAATTACTGAGTTTTCCAACAGAATTATGACAAAGGTTGCAAAGGCATGATGTTCTAGTAGCTGAACCATGAGTGTTAAAGAGTTTATCCTTGAAAAAGCTAGCGTTTTCTCTGAAGACTACAAGTGCAAGGGAAGATTGCATTATTATACTCAATATACTAGGAGGCTGATGTTCCCATCAAGTTATAATTATTGAAAGAACAGGATATGAAAACTATTATTCATTAAATATATTATGAACACAATACTATTTCTGCTAGTTTATAGTTACTTCAGTTTGTAGAACTGCCACTTATGTAAAAGACTAAATGATTAACACTAAATATGAACTACAATTTGTCAATACTGAACTTCAGCAATATTAATACACACACACATACACATACATATATACAAAGCCAACTGCAATATGATCACTGTAACATCTTGATTTTGACAAAATCAGGAATTATAGAGCTCCTTATGGGGAATTTTTCCTGGATGTCACTTGGAAATAAATCCCCCTTTTAAACTTTGAAAGTAGTTAAGATCTGGTTCAGTTTGAGATTCTGTCACACACAGATGCTAACTCATATGTATGGACATCTTTTATTTAAAATGCCATAAAAGTTTTTTTTATCCTTCTTCATCTTTTTATCAAAGGTATTTTTTCATGAAATAAAGATGATTTCATTTCCCTGGTTTCAACATTGTCCCATAGAAGAATGAATTATTTTTTTTCTCCTACCATCCATTTTCTTTTCATATGCCCTCAATTTCCCTTACTCATTTATCTTATTTTTTTAAAGGCTTTTTTAAAAAAGACTTGAAGCTCAACTCTCACCAGCAACACTTTTCATATATATATGAGTTTGAAAGCCCTTTGTTGGAAGGGGGATATGTGTGTACATGCTTAGTAACTCAGAAGGGGGATATACTTTTAACAAATCTGAACTCTTTTTAAAGTTCAGATCAGATCAATATGTTCCAAAGTTTTTTCAGTGAAATGAAAACCATTTTAAATGTGTCATGTTATCTTTTCCAACTGACTTACTGAACTGAAGTGATAATGGAGTTTGAGGTCTAGTCTTGTCAGTGCCACATCAATTTATTTAGAATATTTCTATGACTAGTTATAATAACTTGGGTCAAAGCAATCTTTGAGACATTTGAGTCTGGACTCCAAACTCAAATATTTTTATTATGATGTGACACCCATCAATGTTAAAGACTTGCTTGTACTCAAGTACCTAGAGACAAAGCTGGGAATCAACAGCAAGCATTTATTGACTACCTGCTACTAGGAAGTCTTATTATTTCATCCTTAGTGCTATTATCTTTCCATTGCAGCCTATTTAAATTTCCCATCCTTTTAATTTTGTTATTTACATCTAGATGGCTAGATAGTCATATTCCTTCTTCAACGAGGATTTGGTAAGATCCCACTGAGGTTTGATGACACCTCTGTAAAACCATTTTAATTAACAAAAATACTTTTAATACAGATGTGGTTCCTATCCTTCAGAAATTTCTTGTAAATTCATTTTCCTGGAAATGTCTTTTCATCCATTGTTTTGATCTGGCTGAAGACAATGGTATAGCAAAGAGTCAGTTATTCCTATTATTAGATCCTGATATTCCATTGCTATTTTCATGGAGAGTCTGTGCTACATTTATCTGTGGGTTCCCTGTGCCCAGCTCAGAGATGAAGATATAACAGGTCCTTATTAGTTATTGGAAGATTAGATTTCCATTAAGTAGCTTATAATGTCTTTACATACCCTAGCATCACCTTCTGTTCCACTGGAAGTTTTATTATATTCTTAACCTAGATGATGTTTAAAATTCTTTTATATAGAAAAACAAAACTAAACAAAAAGTATGGTTGAAAGAGTTTACAGCAAATTAGAGAGCACTTGGCTCTGAATTAAGTTTTCCAACTCCTGCTGTATAGAGCGAATTGTTAGAATCCACATACATAACTGAGCTTCAGCTGAAGGCTTTGTTCTATAATTTGCTCTAAGGTAATTAGAAAAATGTGCATGAAAGCATGACACATATAAATCACAGGTATATTCATCAGAATGTATTTTGTGTACTTTATATTTATAGCTCATTTTGTGAAGCTAAATTTACTGTATTGAAACAGACAATTAAGGGAAAATAAAGGGACTGGTATTTTCCCAGCAACTGCAGAGCAAGACACTACTCCAGAGCCTACAGAGACTTTCCCAGTTAATCTCCTCTGATGCAAGTATCACCACCACTTCACAAATAAGGAAACTGGACTATGTGAAAACCTGAGCATGTGGGTGATTGGCAAGCATGCTCTTCTTTGCTGAACACAGGCAAAGTCTAACCAAAATAATTAAAACTTATATCAAACTAATTTGTGGTAGAAACAGAAGTCAAAAAGCCTAGTTTACCTGGTGGGCACTTCAGTTATTTTTACAAGGGCAATTTACATTATTGAGCTATTTTGAATAAGATGCATTTATTTAAGGTTACAATTTAACTTGCAATGAAAAATCTACAGATCGTTTTTTAAAGAAATACTAAAACGTTATGGCATTACTGTACAGTGAATGAGGACTATTTTTTAGACCTTCTTTTTATTGCTGTTTTCCTTGGCTAAATGGAGCCAGATGATTAGATATTATGAAGAGCATAAACTGGTTCAATAAAATTGAACTTGGAGACAAATCCAATTCTATATTCTAACATAGAATTTCTTAAGGTGTGTTCTCTAGTGATATTAAGTAGTGTTTTATACATACATACACACACATACAGAGGCACACACTCATCTGATATAAAATTCAAAAATAAATAAGTGGTTCCATGTGTATAAAAGAATTCCATGGTCAACCATGTTGAAGAACTGCTATGTTAAAGAAAATTAAACATGTGCTTTTAAATTATATACATTCTTATATCCATTAATACAAAAATGTTCTTTGCAAAACTTCAAGGGCAAAATGGAATTTGCAAAGTCCCCAAACCATTTTGATCACAAAAAATCCTTTTTACAAAGAGCAGTTGTTAACTCTTGGATAATAAGTGATCATCATGATACATTTTGGGGAAATATTTAGTCATTTATTTGTTTAACAAAAGTGTACTAG